>NC_142183.1:25361111-25525694 GCF_026936395.1 Plectropomus leopardus | reverse complement strand
CATTTACAAACTTCAGCTGCATTATGTCCACCTGGAATATAACAGAAACACAGCACCAATTATCTCTTACTCATACACAATATGAATTGTTTGTTAAAATGTAAAGATCAAAGTCATCTCTGAGGAAACCAAGTAAAAACTGCATCACTCCTTTTCCACATTTAATGTTTACATAGATATATTACAAGAAGAGAAACAGCACCCACGTGTCATCTGGTAAGTCCAAGTAACTCTTCAAATAGTTGAGAGATATTTTTTTCAAATGAGACAATTCATTGATAGGACATCTACTAGTGGCCGAGAGCTGCTTATATACCATTTCACAGGTCTGACCTATTATGCTGACTAGACAATCAGTCCGTGTCAATGAACTAAAACGATGAACCACATACATAGCCAATTTTTAAGAATCAGTACCTGTGAATTCACAATGTTGTATAAAGAAATAAAATGCTGGAATATTTTCTGTGGGATACTACAAAAAAAATAGCAACAGACCTTTAAAAGTTGTGATACAGTTTCTATTTTCTTACTGCACAGCCATGCTTCTGTCAAACATTTTTTGATTTGACTGGTTTTATAATTTATAGTGTATCAGCTGTATATTGTTGGCTGGGACAGACTGGGGACCAAAACAAAACAACTCTAACAAGAAATCTCTAATAAAAGCTTTTTTTAATTTGCAGTGGCAGGTAGCAACATATTACACGTACTCCAGTAAATGTACCTAAGTATTTTTTAAATAAATTGTACTTCTAAGAGTACTTGTTTTGCAGAATACTTTTTTACTCATACTCAATAGCATTTGTAATAGAAATAAGCATAAATCTCCTCCAATACAATGGACTACACACTTCTTACTACTGATACATGTTCGCATGCTGGAAATAGTTTTGATATTCAACTGAGCTCACACCATGGATGTAGAAAGAGAATTACATATAGTGGTGGAGGAGCCCTGTTCAAGTTGCTCAGTGGCGCATGAAGCCAAAGACACTCAACTGCAGCTTACTAAATCACCTGGATGATCTGCACTGCTACCGAACTTTGTGGCTCATAGAGCAGGCGCTCTAAAGACTTCCCCCAGCCGAACAGGCTACTTACAGCTTAGTGCTCTGCTAACTAGAATGGAGATAAAATGATTCAATCGTGGAGCTCTTCTGAACCTTCCAAATGCTATTAGACCGAATGGGTCAAAGTCTATGTTTTCCCATGTAAGGATTTTTCGACCTAGCACCACATGACATGTAATTCCACGGTTTGACCACTAAGAAAATTGGCTTCAGTGCACTTTCTTGGGGCATGACTCACACGCATAACCAACTGTGCGACAGCCAGTGCTTAAGATTCTACCAGACAAAATGCCGAGCTTTTAAAAAGTGTCCGAGAGGCATCTCTCCCCTCTGCCCTGCTAGTGCCAGAAAGTGTTTCATTTGTTGTTTTATTTTAAGAGATTAAACACTACATAACAGTAAGTATTCTGCCATTTATCTGGTTCGGGATATTGATATATGTTAATAACTGTTGAGGACCTGTTCAAAGACATTACATGGATGTAATTAATTCTATCAACTTAATTCACTACTCAAGTACTTTTTTACAAGATGCTTTTTTACTTTTACTCAATAGGTTATTTTGATGAGTACCTTAACATCTACTTGAGTCGATATAAATATAAAGTAACAATAATCTTACTTGAGTGCTGTTTTGGTTTACACATCACTGCCAAGTGCATTGAAGCTTAAGATAGGTAGTTTTAGGTAAATAAGACATACCATATACTTGATCTGAAGGCAAATGACTGAATTTTAGACAGTCCGGAGTATTGATGCAAACATTGTGAGGAATATAGGCTGACATGGCTATGCAGCTAGAACAGCCACTTCAATTTCACCTGCTCTTTTTTGATGAGGCCTACAAAACGCAAGCTTCAGTAATTAACCTGCAGAGGGTACCCAGGTGGGGGAGGCACTAAACTGATGAGCTTGACTACACGGCATCAGTAGTCTGCATGGTTCAAGGACTCATGTATACTTCACATTCTCATTCTGAGACCACTAATAAATCTAGCAAGTGCTTACTATGAAGGACATATTGATCTGAACTCTAATCATAAAATACCTGCATAATATATTAATTACTTAATACATTTAAAGCAATTTCTCAACCATATAATTGGGGGATCCAAGTACAAACGACAGAGGGATGTGCAAACCAACTAAGTGCAAAATGGTTAACTTTGCTGTTGCTCTGTTTTGTAGAAGCCACCGACTCCCCATCTTTAGCTCTAAACCTTCATTCGTCAAAGTTATGGTTCCTTAAATCAAGGATAAGAGTGAATCCAGTGACAGGCCCAGACAAAAACTATTTTTGAACATGACCATGCAGAATTAAAAACAACTATACAGAATTTAAACGTACTGAAGACGAGCGATGCAAAGGTGTTAGTGCAAGTACTTTTGAGCTCAGGTTAAACAAAAGTGATTTTTGCAAACTCCAGCCCTTAAAGAAACAGCAAATAGACAATTTCAGAGGTTATGCTACAAAGTGCAAGAGAGGATGTTCAGCCAACAAACATCTGAGCACAAACACCTGAAAGCAAAAACTAATGAGCCACTTTTGGAAGAGCATTTCTATCACCTATAGGACTGTGTCCATACTGACGGCATCCATGACTGATGGCATCAGCCAGCGGCTCACTCACTCACATCAGCTGTCAAGGACCCCCATTATTTAGATTTGTTCTAGTTTTTGTTTCTCATTTAGTGATGCATTGGCACTCCAGATGACAAGTCACCCATTGCTGCCTCCTACCCAGAAAGCAATGTTCTTAAGTTATAGGCAAATGGTTCAAAATGTGATACATCATTAAATAAAATACACTGCCGAAAGCACTTGCTTTAAGTACAGCTCTGACAGCCCCACCTCAAGTCTCGACTAACCTTGTTATCTGTACAAAATAAAAGGATGCCAGAAAATATTGCTACATTACCCCAAACTGCAGAGTACAAACACTTGTGGTTGGCATTGTATTCTGACAGCTAGAAAGTACTTAGTTCGAATGCAAACTAGGACTTTTCTGTGTCAAACCTGCATGTTTTCTACATGTCTGCTAGAGTCTCCCCCAGGTGCTCCAGTACAAAGACATGCAGGTCAAGTGAAGTGGAAACACTTAACACGTTGCGGCATGAAAGTGATTCTGAATGTATTTTCTTTTCTTTTTTTCTGTATATATGTGTCTATACCCTGTGACAGAGCAATGGCCTGTCTGTGGTGGCCACTATATCTCACTGAATGTGTGCTTGGATAGGCTCCAGTCCTCTGAGCCCTGAACAGGATATAGGTAATGGATGGTTAAAATGTATAACTGATAAATATTAAAGATCTCAAGTATGTGTTGAATGAACAGGAGTTTGTCTCCAGGAAACTTAAAAAAGGAAATGACTTCAAAGGAGTTATTTGGTTAACATAATAAAGCAAAGAAATACCCATTCTCCTTTTTTTGTTTAATATAATTCATTTAATGTCAGAGTTATAAACAGCAATTTCCTGTTGCCAAGGTCAGTGGTATGTCTGATGAAAACAAAGGACCTTTCTACAGCTGAGTATCTGTCTTTGTGTGTGTGTGTGTGTGTGTGTGTGTGTGTGTGTGTGTGTGTGTGTGTGTGTGTGTTAAAACGTGCATATATGTGGTTTGCCTCCCTTTCAGAGATATTCATCACGGCTCAATTCACTTCAATTAATTCCACCTCAAAGCCAATGTAATTCTCTGGCTAAACACACCTGCAAACAGGCGATTCTAATTCTGGTTTTATTACCCCCTTTTTAGCAATATATGTGCCACTGGCTGGAGGACAACTGCTTGTCTGACTAAGAAACAGACTTGAATGGTGTTATAATATTGAGCATATAAATTCTTTTGTTGAATTTATTTGATTTGTGTATGTGATTACTAAATAAATTCATTCCAGTGCCCCCAAGGAGTTGGACCAACAGCACACTTATTATTTCTCTCTTTATTTAAAGCTCTCTATGTATTTAGCTACTGCTAACAAGTTTGCCATACTAAGTTGAAAGGTGGTAATATCAGTTTTGTGTTTATAATAATAACAATAACAATAACAATAACAATAACAATAATAATAATAATAATAATAATTAAGTTTATGTATATAGCACCTATCAAAACCAACATGACAAAGTGCTGTACACTTAAAATCTGAATACACACACAGGAAAAAACAGTTATTACAGGTTTAATCTTGAGCGTGCTGTAGCCTTCATGCTATGTGATAGCATTCCAGAGGTGTTAATAGCAATCTTACAATCTAGGAAGATGGTCAATACAACTTTTTGAGAAAGCGAAATAGAGGCTTATGTTGCATTTCATTTGCACATCACATATTTTCATTGGCGTGGTGTGAGATTTCATTCTAACTCGGAAAGTCAGTATATATTGTTAATTAGCACTTCTGTCTTATTTGTGTCTCATTAAAACATTCACAAAATCCTGTCCAACTTCTATCTGTGGACACATTTCTACAGCATTTGTACATGCAAAATACGGCATAATGTGTTAATAATGGTAATGCTACAATGGCTAACTTGACTAGAAATGGAACTGGTAAAAACATCTGAGTTTTATGACTTGTACTGGAATGCTTTCAACTTGTGTATGTCATCATTCCCGGCTCCGACCTCTGACTTCCGAAGTAAACTGAATGCAGTATTATTCACATAACTGATCTTAAATTTCCAGTATTATTATGGAAGTGCATTTTGGCGTTGCCTTATAAACTATTATTAAAAGAAATCAAGTTTTTATCATTATATTTATCATATTTTTTAGCTGGGTGAGAGTATTTTGTGTATTTACACACCAAAAAAAGGACCTGGTTCCTTGACAACAGAGGACACAGCATTCCTTATTGAATGTGTTGTAGTATTTAATAGATTCCATTAGACTGCTGTTTATTCTTGGCTGATAAGCTGCCAGCTTGTTGGGGTATTTCCAGCCACACCATTAGACCGAGCTAATGCCAATGCACCAATATGACGACCAGTAAGTAAATAATATCACCATGGGCCACAGATTACAAGATTTGCTCATTTTAAGGTATTGTTTTCTACTTCTTCAGCAACCTGGGACGACTGAGCTTGGGCACTTTCAATCAGCTTTTAATCAACATTATATTATATCAGAATAATGTAAACACTAAATGACCTGGTAAAAATAGGCCTTTCGCCTAATGTAAGTCGTAAAATCAAACGAAATCCATTCAAAACTCTTTCCTGCACTGCTACAGCGCTGAGGCACTGAAAAGCTAAAAAGTCTGCATTTTTATGATAAAATGTAAATGAATGCAAAGGATGCTGTGCAAAATTGTGTACACCCCTGTGTCAACAGGCTTTATTGTGGCAAATGACCTGTATATACCTGATATTAACATGAGTCTTGGGTAATATGATCACAAGTTGACAGCTCTACCTACAGGTGTGAACTCACCCAGTGCGTCTACAAGTCATCTACTGATCTGATCACTTAGCGCACATTCTGGATTAGTCTGGGCTTCATATGGCCACATTCTGTCAGCAGTGTGTACAAATGTGTCCTAGGCTACATTGAAGGACCACCTACTCGGCTGAAGTCCTTGTTAATCCAGCCTTCTGGCAGATAAGTAAACTTGCTGTTGCGACCATTACACAGGTTAGAACGCACTGAAGACTGCCCCCCGAGTCAACGCCTGCCCAGTTAGCTTGTGCTGTTACAGCAGCAGCTGTTAAAAGATTGATAATAATCAAAGAGTTTGTTTTTAACCTTCAAAACTACTTTTCTTCACTCCTTAGGAGCAATAAAACTCCACCTATAAACAAGAATGCAAGATGAATTAGACTGCTCTGCACCACCACATCTGCCATGTGTGCACAAAAGGGATATTTGGAGGAATTAAGTAATCCCAAGGGCCAAAACAGAGAGCTTTTTAGGATGGAAGGCAAATTGCATACTCAAATCAGTGCTGTAGCTTTACATGGTGATGACACATTGTGCCTCAGACTGTATCGCAAAGGGGGAAAAGATCAGACTGGCAAAAAATTAAATATTAATCTGAAGAAATACATATGTATCAACCTGCACAGACAAAGGCTGCCGTATTTGCCAGTAAAATCATCTGGTACAAAAAGCAGCAGACAGACTTGTAAGGACAGCAAGCATGTTTCCTACAAGTTCATTCACCCAAAACTGTGATGTAGAGTTCAGTCGTCACATCACAAAATGACCATTTGTGAGGCCATGGCATTCTTTATCCGGTTTAACTGCTGGGAAGTAAAAGGGTGCATCTTATCTACCTGCCAGCAAAGCCAATCAAAAAGCTTAGAATTCACCAGCAAAAGATCAAGGGCCAGGTCTGGAAAACGTTGCCTGACAGGCTGTTACTGACAGACCAGTGTTTTATGGAGGCTGTAAATACACGAAAAGCCTTGGGGACACTAAATCTTTTCCCCGTTACATTGTGTGGGGTGTAATTTGTTTTAATTATGCATTTAGATGAGATTACAACGAGATAAATTGAACTGCTTTCTCACTGGTCTTGCATTAGGTCTAGCCCCCTTTGAACTTTCTTCCACTTTTTTTTTTTTTAGAGAATGATTAAAAAACACTTTATACGGTTCTAGATACTGTCTGTTAGTTTTCTAGCCCTGGATGGACACTACATTGTCACCCACTGAAATTGGCATCACATCTAACATTTTAGAAACTTGTCCCAGCACGAATATATATATTTTTTAAAATAAAACTACCATCATTTTCTGTTAGGTTAGACATATTGTAACTTACAACAGGTTCAGGTAGGCAAGGTAAATGTTCCAAGATTCACTCAAACCTAATGTCTTTAAAATGAGCACCAACAATGTAGGCACAGAGGAACAGGGATAAAGAAAAAACTTTACCACTCACTGTAGATGCCAGAGGCAAAAAGACAGCAAGAGTCAGAGAATGAGTGAGTTGTCAAGAGAGAAAGGGACACAAACGGGAAAAGAAAGATTGCAAAGATGGAGTAAATGTAAAACAGGATTCAGCAAGGAGAAAGTGTAAGGGAAATGCTAAAGAGCTCAGAGTGGGTGGACTGTATATGAGATACACAGAAAAAAAGGCCATCGAGGGGAGACGCAGGGGTCTCACTGCAGTGGCCAGGCAAGTCCTTTTAATGCAGGTCTAGATGATAATGTATCACTTCAAGTTGAAGGAATTTAAATGTCAGTAGCTTAATATGTCAAAGCAACCTAGCATCACTCTCTTCTGTGAAACAAAACCCTTACAGATGCTGGGAACCAGAGATGCATTATTAATAAAAAGTGGCAGAAACAGTTACACTCAACACGTGCCATGCCAAACTGTCATGACAATATGGAATAATTGAGGCCACGCGATGTGGCAGTGCTGGGGCTAAATTACCCCCACCCGCCTTTCCCCTTCACTGGATGAGTAGACAAGCTCGAGTCTTGTTAAATGATCATCACAACACAGTACACAATTTCCTCTCCAGGACCAAAAAAAAAAAATCATTTGGCCTTATCCCAGTAATACAACAACATCATGTATTCTATATGTTTAGACACTTCAACTCACCACAGATACTTGCCTCATTCATAGACTACAGTTCATCACTGTAACGGTTATTTGGCCTTATATGCAGCATTAATAAAAGATTTATTTTGGCCTGGCGGGGTTTCCTGATGTCCTGTCTTGTATAATGAAAGAGGAGTCACTAAATGTAATGTATATATATGTAACTGAAAGATAATAAGATATCAGTACATACATTATTTTGACGTGAAATAATGTTTTGAATAAATTATGGCAGACTCTAAACATCAGACTAGTAGTTAGTGAGTGATTTTGAAGCATACTTGAAATCTCTTACTAAAAAGATGGTGAGGTAAGGATGTCCGACTGAATGTTTGTCAGTCTGAAGGAGAGGAAGAAACACTGAGAGGGGGGTAAACACAACTTGTAGCTGGAGGGCATGAAGAAGCAGAAGGGATGGGAACAAGAGAGAGAATGAGTTAGGAGTCCATCCAACAGCCTCAGCTGTGAGTGTAAACCCATATGCTGTAATGGCAACATACTGTTCAATGACTTGAACTGTCCCATCTACAATTAGTATAATATGTGGACAATATCATAGCCACCAAAACACATACAGTAAGATAAGTGCCAAGTATGGCCCTGTGGTCTACACTTAGCTCAAGGAGGACATTTGTTTCACTGCATAAATAACATTTCATCGCACCTCCACAGCTCTGCTTTAGAATGAGAGCACACACAGCCCCGTCAAGTCAATCTGAGGTTTGTTTAGTCTGCCAAGCTTAATCACAGATACAGTCAGTTTACCAATCACACTATTAGTTTAAGGCACCAGGTCGAGACACCAGTGTTCTCACTATGCTAACTACGAAGACATATTATGCCCCTCATCAGATTCTTTCATCTGGCCAAATGAGTGGCCAAATCCCTGTCATGTCCACTCATCATCACTGTGGTGATGAGATGTGTCCCCCTGTAAATCTAAGTTCCTAAGTCATACAGGGCTACATGAGTGGCATGGAGGAGTCCAGTCAAGTAGAAAACTTGTTCTGAAGCAAACCAGAGATGCTGCATGAATGGCCTGAACCTTAAAATAAACTGGCAGTGTTCTGGATGAGCAATGAGAGCAAACCATGGCTGTGATGCCCGAGCATGGACAGGACATTATTGAGAGAAAATGACATGCAAACTTAGCTGACATCTGACTGCTTGTCATTTTGTCTGTCGATATCCAGTAAAAAAACAAAAACACAAAAAAATGTTCTGTGACTGAAACATTTTTTGTCCACAGTTACTGACTCTGTAACAATTATTAGGTTACAAATGTGTATCCACCAGCTCCTAACTGGTTTAAAAACTGAGCTTTCAAGCTGGTTTATGTAATAAATCTCCACAACATTTTTTTGGATTATGATAAAAGACCTTCAAAAGTCTGTATTTTATTTCTCATGTGCAATGCATCCCATGAAATCCAATCACAAGACATCAATACGGAGGAAAAGGTTAAAAATATATATATATGGATCAAAAACAACAACCAGAGATTTAGCCATAAATGTATCCTTTTGGGTCAAATTCTTGCCCCCACTGACTACCAAACTTAGCCAAACTACTACTGTACTACTACAAAGTACTACTTCACCATACAGAAATGAAGCCACTTTCTCCAAGCTGCAGAGTTACTGCGACTTCCATAAATATTTAAGTACCACCTTGATATGCAGTTATCGCATCTGCAGAAGGGGTTGTGTATTTGTCCTGTGTGTTTGTCTGTTACTTTGCAGAGAACCTCACAACCTACCTAAAAGAACTCTGAGACACTGCACTGAGACTTTGGTCAAGGGCCAAGAAGACACAGATTACTTTTGGGTGCAGTTTTGCCCACATATTAAGCAGACAGGCTCAGGACATTGCCCAGCTCTCTGCTATAGTAAATAACTGAGCCCAGGAGCCATGCAGCAGCAGTGACAGTCCTAAATTGCCCTATTTATAATATAACCTACAGACCCACAAAATACTGTATATAGATAATGGTGGTTACCTATTGGTTTATGAAGGTTATTACTGTAGGTGGTAAGAAAGTCATGCCAGGCATACTAAAATTAGCAGCCGCCATTTAAGCTTAAAGCAGGTACTTGGACAAATTGGAAATCAATCTGAAGCATTTGCATTGTTAAGGTATTTGTGCTCTGGCAGAGCTACCACTGTGTGTGTGGATAAGAGTTAGAATCTGTACCACTATCACACCCTGCCTGGCCAGACATCCATTACAGCCACAGGACCACTGTAACACTTTACTAATGAAATGGGAAAGCGGTGCACTTTATGATTTTTCCTCTAAAAGACAGCAAGAACAGCAGAAAACAGATAAAGTTCAAGCTCATAGATAGTAATAAATAAGGCATTACCACAGCAATGAAATTTATTTGGGTGACTGGCTCACTCTGAAACTCTGCTGTTACAGCAAGGATTTTCAGGGAGTGGTTAAACCAAACTGTTTCCAAACAGATAAAGAAAAAATATGGGAACAAAATGTAAAAGAAAATTACATCAGTTGAAGAAGAGAATGAAAACATGATGAGAGTTATCAGTTTCATTGCACCTTCTTTGAAAAAAAAAGTCCCCACCTCAACAAGATGTTCTACTGAGATGATCTCTTGGAGAGGTTCAGACAAACAAGTAACAGACAGTCATTATTTAAATATTCAAAATCAAATTTTCCATATTATACTGAACTGGCTTTTCATTCATGCTAAAATGTTGGAAGACCAAGTAAACTGTCAACTGAAATCATTTTTGGACAGAACACTACAGTCAGGTTTTGGAGTGGGGAACAGCACTGTTAAAGCAAACACACTGGTATTAAATGAGCTGACAAAAAAACAAGACTGTTCTGCTTTATTTGTTGATCTGTCAAAAAAAAAAAAATCACTCTGTAGACCATGAGCTATTGCTAAACCAATTAGGTGATATTGGAATAGAAAGCACAGCTATAAAATGGTTCAAAAATGGTCTTGCAGAGAACACATAATTAGCCAATATTACACAAGAGGGTCTGCTTTACTGTGATTTTTGGCATGACAGTGATGTGTATGAACCTTGGCGCAAATAATGACGGTAAAGCTCACCCTGGAGTGAAATATTGCAATTATACAACAGTAACGAACAAAATAAAAGATACAATAAAAAAGTATTCATATTGTGGGGCAATTTGTGCTCCACGTAAAACACTTCTCGCAAGTAACGTCAGTTTCCATGGAAATACATGAGATCTGATTAATAACTGAAGAACAATTAGTCACGTCAGTAGACTCATATGCAATGAAATCTGGTTTACTGATCCAGCAAGCAGGTCGAACCTTACTAACAACCTAGCAACGGAGAAGATTTTTAGTCCCTGTTGAGTCAGTCAGCTTGAGCTAATGTTAATGCTTTGTACAGATCATGGTGCTGTTATGGTGATTTGTTGATATACTAAATGGTAAAGTGACAAATTTGATTGCTTGAGTGGATCTACTTTAAGTGCAATGGTTTTATAGAGTGTCATAAATCAGACTTTCATGGGTGTCCCTCAAGGTTCGATTTTAGCCCCTATTTTATTTTCTATATGGAAAGGTCTTGCAAACTGCTAAATTGTACCTTGACACGGCAGCACAGTGATGCTATCAGTTGCCCTTTCTCTTAGCACAGCTATTAGTAAGCTTCAGTAGTACATAAGCTAAAGTTAACCCTATTTGGGATATTTTCTAGGGCTCAGTCCCAAAAAACAGGTAACACAAATCTCTCCACTCTAAATGTAAATTCAACTGAAGAGGCGTGATCATATAAGTATTTAGTCATCTTGTTGGATGACTAGCTTTTTTTTAAAGTGCACAATGAAAATCTAGTCAAGAAGCTGAAATTAAGGATACCTTTTTATTTTTGAAATAAGGTTTGATTTGACATGGCTTCCTTTTTAAGTGTTTTGGACTGTGGTGATGTTATTTACATGCATGCTGCCACTTGTACACTTCACCTTTTAGATTCTATGTTCCACAGTGCTTTATGATTTATAACCAACAATGGTCCCCGTACTCAACACTGTATGCTTTATGATTTGGAAGACTGGCAATCTCCAAGTTTATGTAGACAACTTCACTTGTACATTTTCTATACGAGGCCATGCTGGGGTAAAATACCCTCATATATATGTAATCTTCTGACGAAGACCTTCAACAGCTCTCAGCTTTGCTTTACCAGGTGGCTTTCATATCAGTTTCCAAGGGTTTGCACTGAGCTGGGAAAAAGGTCTTGTTCCCTGGACTTGGAATAAGCTGCAGAACATAACACATTTTAAAAGTATAGCCCCCTTATTAAAACTTAAAGCCATGTTAAAAGTTCATCTAACAAAGAAATGCAACTGCTTTATATCTGCTTGTTTCAGTTTTTTTCCTTGTGTCTTGTATTTCCTGTATGTTGTCTTTTATTTCTATTTAAACTGTAACTGGTGCTGGTGCACTGCCAGGTTTCCCTCAAAAAATTAATTTCTATCTCGGGAGATTTCCTGGTTTATAACTGCTTTCTCTTGCCCAAATACAAACATGTTGATTTCAATGGCATTCACAAACATCATTTAACAAAATTATTTGTTTAGACCATATGTTTTCCAAAATCCCACCAACACTATTGAGACAGTTACTTTATGGCGATTAGATAGCTAGCCAATCTCAAAAAAATGTAGAAGTATTCGAGAAGCAACCAAGACATCTTGAAATCCAAGGTAATCTAACACACTGTAGTCAGGTGTTAAACAGGTGTAAATGCCTCAATTTCTCCTAGACACATAAGTCATCTTTTATCCTTACACACTGTAACTGCACCAGTAAGCAGTCTGTGGAAATAGCCACTCACTGTCTTTGCTTTAAATCTCACCTGGATTTTATCGGGATATGAGACACTTGAAATCACAAGGGGCCTCTGGCTTGCCATAGGAAATGCTATATCCAACTAACCATGTAGTTCAAAAAGAGACATATTCAATTACTGAAACTACAACAACAGTAGCAGCAACAGCAGCCACCCAATTAAAGTAGTACCACCACATAGCAGTTTAAGAACCGAATAGATCAAACACTCCAATAGTCCACATCAAAACCACCAAACTTCTTCTCCAGTTAAAAACACAATCACAAAGCACACATGTCACATAGCCTACCAGTCACACAGGCAATTAAGAAGTGTGCTGAGGGCTTCTGTTTCCCTTAGAGGTTGCCCAGGGGGATTCTGGGCCCTGGGTCGAGTCTCACAGGCAGATTTTCTTCTGCGTTCTATAGAATAGATGGAAGATGAGGTTCTATAGAAACTCCATCTCCTTTTTCAGGAATCCACAGAGCCTAACCCCAGCTAACCTGATCAACTATGGCCTAAAGCATTTGAAAAGTAGAGCTTGTTGGAGAAGTAGAGATGTAGAACTGTAAGCTAAAGTAAGAATATACAGAGTATGCATTGTAATAAACAAACCACGTTATTCTGATTATTGAAAATAGTTTAATAGTAACACTTATCTTCAAATGGAATGATTTTGTATAAGTCATTATGCACCCAAGTGTAGCTGCAACCATTCCTCTGATCAGAAAAAACTGACCCAAGGAACACCAGTGCTTACTATTTCTATTCTGGCTCATTACTTTTTGAGCATTATACAACTTAGCAATGACAAAAGTTCAATTTAGAGTCCATTTTATGTTAACTACAAAGACTTGATTACCAAGAGACACTGTTGATTGCAACCCAGTATATGAATGTTTTTCAAGACACAGTGACAGTGTTCATTTCCATAGATTAATCATGTAATAGGCAGGAGAGTGCCATTATCAAGACAATGACCTGGGACAGTGCTGGCTGACGGTACTTTCATTTGTTCTGAGAAAACATTTGCTCTTTCAACACAGGTTAACTGAAGGTAAGATAAGGAAGTGTTAGGCCTGTCATGATAAATACTTTTGTTAGACAATATATTGTCCAGGAAATAATTGTGATAACTAATATTCTTGTCATTTGTCATTTTAAGTGTAATTCTGTGTGTGTGTGTGTGTGAGAGAGAGAGAGAGAGAGAGAGAGAGAGAGAGAGAGAGAGAGAGAGAGAGAAATAGAGATGGAGCTGGCTGAGCCCTGCCCAAGGTGAAACTCCAAGACAGAGAGCAGACGAGAGGACAGTAACAGCGTGACCAGAAATGACAGTAAAACGTGTCTCAACAAAGTTTTTTCAATTCATTCAGCTTAGGCACTGTCAAAAGACGCCTGGGCTCTGCATCCTATACTTATGGTGGTAGGGAAAAACCCTGCTGTTTACTGGTATCGTAACGCCTCACATGTCTGGAATATTCTTATGTAAACAACAGGCATGTAAACAAAAGGCCACACGTAAACAAAAAAATGTTTAGAGTAAGATGACTTCACATTTTTCTTATAGACATAATGCAATGTACATGATTGCCTGTATGACAATTTAACCATTAGGATTTTTTTCCACAGGGCTTTTTTTACAGGGAAGAGCTGATATTCATGTGGATTTCTCTTTGCACAAGTATGACAGTATTTGTGAATTAAGTTAACTTCATCTAAAATGCATTTATTTATTAGGTTCAGCATAAAAGTAATTCTTAATTGTCTTTTCTAAGTATATCAAGGCAGAAACTGAGATCTCTTGAACTTCATTTTTAGACCTTGTTTGTTTTTGACATCACAAAATTTTATGGTCCAACAGTCAAATAAAGGCAAAATGTAAATATCAAATTTAATTAAGAGTGCTGATGTGTTATGGATACAGAAGTGGATGTGGCATGGCAATAGGTAGGAAAGGTGAGACACTTACATTGCCCATGTATTCAGACAGAAGGTCCTGAAGAGCTTGGCGCACAGAATTGCATTCAGCCACTATGCGCTCCCTGCGGTCATCACGTGTGCAAGAAGAGTCGGCCATGAGGGCAGCACCACTGATAATGCTCTCAAGGCGCTCCTCCAGGGAGGGACGGAAGCGCTCCTCACTAAACGCCAGGGGGTCCACGATGATTTGTTTCTGTAAGGAAAGGGTCAGAGGGGAAATTAAACATGGATGAAAAAATGCTAAAAGTCACTGCAGTGCACTGATCTCTTTCTCTACATGCCCAAAGAGAGAGATCTGGCAGGCAAGGGGAGGGCTGATTTGACAGACTGACAGGGTTGCTGGAAAACCTGAAGGGAAGAGTGTGTGAAGCTGTCTCTTTTGTGTCTACAGGCCCAAAAGACAATAACTTGGCCTTCAGTTCTAGTAGCAGTGGAGTAATGTAGCAGCATATTCTGGCAGATACCTGGCTTGACCAGTTACAGGTACAGTGACCAGGGAATCAAGGTACAGTAACTCACCGTTGCCCTCAGTTCAAAGAAATTGCCCCACAATCAGCATAAAGTGAGGCAAAAATTATAACAATAATAAAAGTAATTTAGATTTTAAATCAATAACTACAAAATTAAAGACGAACATGAGTGATTCCACAGGACTGACCCTGCTGACCCATTCTAGAGTCCCCTGACTGTGTCCCTGCTATGCTTTTCTTTGGATGAGCAGGGCATCACTCGCCCTGATTTTATTATTACTATTACTATAAATATTATCATGATGCTAGTAGTAGTAGTAGCTGTATGCTTCTCTGCTGTTTTTCATTGAGCACCCAAAAGAAAACACAACAAAAACAAAAGATAACAGATAAAAATAAATAAATATAAAAGAAAAAGCTAAATGACAAATCCCCTTAATCTAATATTTAAAAATGTTTTGGGAAAAAAGTAAAGAGGAATAACACTCAATTCAAAACCAAAGCAACATGTCCTTCATCCAAATATGACCCCGATGAACAAAAGCATGAAAACAGGAAATAAATACTTCTGAGCACAAAATCTGTAGTCAGAAGAGCATGAATAATGCAGTACTTTAGCCTTTGAGGACTATCCTGTTTTTGTGCAATGTACACATTTAGCTGAAAAACAACTTCATTGTCTTGTGGACATAACACAACTGGCTCCTCAAAATTAAACTCATGACTGGCCTGTTTATATCCATGTCACTCATATAAAAATAAAATGTCTTATCCAAAAACTGTAGTCGGGAAAAGTCAGTTTACATTCGTACTGGTGAGGAACAGAAGGTGAGGAAGAGAAAATAAGGGAAAAAAGTAACTAATCATCTGGAATGTCAGCTCAATAACAGTAAAAAATATTTGTAAAGACTTAATGATTGAATAAAAAAATAAACAGAAGTAAAACAGAAGTACCATGTCTGGATTGTAGACTACAAGATCCATTTCAAAACAACAGCTGTGACTATGAATATGTAATTATATATTTATGAATATATAATCCCTTTTGTGAAGGAATTTTGATTTTATAGCCATTGCTACCTTTCTTCTGAGTCACTGAAGTGCTGTAGTACACCACTGTCCTCTCTTTTATATCTGCAGGATGAGAGAGAACACTTAAATGTCTGATTTCACAGGGGCAAGCCTGCTGAGAGAGGCAACTAGTTGACATGCTGAAGAGGTACTGCAGAGGGTTAAGGTATCACCAAGATGCTTGTGGCAGCTACAGAAGAGAAGCCAATTCCCCCGGTGACAAACCAACTCTGGGCTATTTCAGATGCCTCATTGCTACAAAATATTCAACAATTCATCTGTTAGAATTGTGGTTTATTAGGCAGCCCGCCCTCTATCACAGCCACCTCCAGCCCCCTCCGTTCCGTCTCATCTGACCTCCTCTGCTTGCGTGTCATATCACTATGGCAACAGGCACACGAGAGAGACACGGAGGAGGAAAGAGAGAGAGAGAGAGAGAGGGAGGGAGAGAGAGAGAGAATTGGGGAGGGGGGGGGCTGACTCATTTGCTAATTTTTGCCTTGCACTTGAAATTGGGCATCAGAAAGGAGCCAGTCTGGAAAAGGCCTGCATATGAGTTTTTTGGGGGAGTGACTTTCTGCATGACTACCTGTAAAACAACAACTGATACAACAGCTCTGACAGACTGCATTGTTGACACTTGTTTTATGTAGATTAATCATTTGGCATACCATCTGTCAGAGAGAAAAGCTTTTATAGTTTATAACAGTGTAACATAAATTTCCATGACTGTAATCCACTCAGCCTGAGTGGCCAGACATCAGTCCATTCCTGAATACAAAACTTGCAAAGCTCTGTCTTAACTCTCAAAATGGCAAAATCTTGTGAGTGAAGCAAACTGCCACATCAAGTACACAAAAACAGTCTTCCTCAGGCCATCAGGTTACCATTGCACTGAAAATACAAATTTGCTGAATGCCATCTTTTTATATACTCAGTATTTAGACTACTTTGGAAGGAAATGTTTACATGATGAAGGACGCTTTAAGAGTACTGACTAAAATTTTATATTAATAAAAAAAGGTTAACTTATGTAAATTTTTCATGGGTTTTGCTAAGGGCTACTGACTCAAAGAGATAATCTAAAAAGTGGGCCGAAGCATTTTTACTAACAGAAACAGGGCTAAGCAATGTAGCAGGTAACTTAAGCATGTAACTACAATATGTAATACCCACTTGACATCATTTTGGCCAGGTTGCTCTTGAAAAAGTGACTATGTACCTAAAGAGACTTCCTAGTTTAACTAAGGTTAGATACAAAAAGAATTCCATTACTATATGTTTAGAGGCAGGAATACAATAAATAACATACAGTATTAACATTTAAAGCTCAGGTAGGCAGTCAAACTTTGGCTACATTGGGCAAAAATCCCATAATAAATAGTAAAATGTATTATAATTCAAGTGGACCGAGAGAACACTTGACTTTTGCACCTTCTCTTCCCTTTGTTGTCAGGCCCTAGAAAAGGCCATGAATATAGACTGTGGCCAAACACAGGTCAGTTCAGAGAGAGTGCATTCCTACTGGCTGTTCTACAAATGCAGATGTGCATGCATGTCAGTGAAAGATGGATTAATTGGGGGAGTCTTGCATAGAATGCAGCCATTTCAATATTAGCGAACCAATAAAAGAAGACAAACTAAATAAAACAAGAGTCTGGAAGAGAATATGACAATAAACTAAATAAAACACTTATCAATATATCAATATCAGTGAAGTATTTCAGAGATGGACAGAGGATGTTGCTAATTGTTTAGTATTAATTAACCAGCTAACCAGAGCCAAGTTCACATTAATGTAGCTAACGTTAGCAAGAGCCTCAAATCACAGTGTGTCCTTCACCTCACTTTCTGGCTCTACAGATCAACTCCCCAGGAGGAGAGTGGGCAGCAGCTCCAAAGACAGACCACCAGTTAGCAGACACAGCAAGCCAAATCCAGCCAGCGCAAATCCAGCCAGCGCAAATCCAGCCAGCGCAAATCCAAGCTCAAGGGAACAGACAGCCCTGACTCACTGCCAGATCAGTAAACTTTCTGTTGCTGCCATTACACAGATTAGTGGAGCTGCCGCTGGCAAGCAGCCTACTGTTTTTGAGCTGCTACAGCCACCGACCAAAAGTCCACCTCGCAAGCTGCTGCCTGCTCTCCTCCTAAGGGAACAATCTCCAGCTGTGGGGAGTGAGGCAGGTGGCTAGCTAGCTAAGTATTGTCTCATTTGTTATCTAATAAACAGGAGGAGACCGACCGGCAAGCACAGGGTAACTGTGCAAGGCAACAACGTGCATATACCTGTGGTATCTGGTGGGAGGGGTTTGGAAAAAGAGCTGCAGGAGGAGGGTGTATTTTTGAATTCTGCAAAGATTTTTTTCTAGATTTCTGCACATGCCTGCTTTAAACCCATGTAGGCAAACTGTACAAATTTAAATTGTCAAACATATTTTGTGATTGCCCATAGGAGCAGCATTGCCTGAAAAGCGACAGGCACATAGATGCCATCATAGCAGTCATCTTGTTAACATCCACAATTACACATGTAAATGCAAATTACATGTGTGAAACAGGGCATCCGGTTAATTGCTTGAGATCCTATCTTTAAGTAATTATGATAAACATTCATTAACTACAAAGGAAGTTTCCCCTCTTGTTTAAACCAAACAAATACAAACTTGCATCCCATGCTCCGCCAACAGAAAAATCTTGGTTTGCAATAACCACCTTGAGATGTCCTCAAAAGGCCATGGGTAATTAAAAAGTGCATCATATGGCCATGGGCACATAAATCATGAGCATGCAGATTGCATTGGTCACATAGGTAAACAATGTCACTGCAGGATTAACACATCAATTTACACTTTGCTATTTGCTAAATGACTAAATAGCTGATCAATGCAAGATGAGTGACACATCTAGTGACGGAGAGGGCAAAATGGAAAAAATTGTCCCTTAATGCCAAGTTGACATTGTGGATATGTTCAATGTCTTTGGAAGCTGTGTGAATATTAACAAATCTCCTGTAAATAAAAAGGTGCCTTGCAAGTCTGACGGAAGTCAGAAGCAGTAAAAATAAACAATATCAGGTTAATCATCTTTGCATTTATCACCCCAGGCAGCATTAAGATGATTAGCGCAGTGTTTTATCCAGCTGCTATCTTGATGCTGTTTCATGTCAATATTATGATGACTTGTCATACGTTTCATATACCTTTGTAGTTTTATATTCTTATTTATCTTATTATCTTATTTATCTTATTATCAGCTCTCTTTAACTGAATATGGTCCAAAAAATATGCAGCATGTCCTTCATCCAGCTGAGGGCAGTTTTAATCCAATAACATCTCTATGAAAATTTGAGTTGCATGCCTTGTGGTCGTATGTCTCTGCGAAACAGTCAAGTTGCAATTAGATTTTACATCATGTCCGTTCAGACTTATATGTAGCCATGACAGTTACTACTTCAAACATGGGTGCTGGTGCAAAGCAATCATCATATTTTAAAACATAGATGTTTCACACACATCCAAGGACCTAATATATCACCACAGTTTCAGGATGGGCACCAAACATTAGTGTCTCCAAATGTGATGTTATGATGTTGAACAATGGCCAGAAAATGTTTTTTGCGCAACATTATGATGCCAAAGTGACGTTGACCTTTTGGGATATAAAATGTCATCACTTCATCATCTTATTCTATTAGACATTCAAGTGAAATTGTGTTAATTAGTGGATGAATTCTTGAGTTATGGCCAAAAACATGTTTTGTGTGGTCACAGTGACCTTTGACCACGAAATTCTAATCAGGCCATCCTTGAGTCTGAGTGACTTTTGAGCTGAATTTTAAGAAATTCCTTCAAAGCATTCCTGAAATAATGCGTTCTTGAGAAAAGCACAGATGCAAGGTCACAGTGACCTTGACCTTTGACCACTCTGATCAGTTACAAAATTGAGTGAATGTTTCTGCCAAATTTGAGGAGGTTCGTTCAAGAGGTTCTTAAGATATTGTGTTTATGAGAGTGGGAAACATAATCGCAGGCACAGAGGCATAAAAAAACTAAAAACTAGTTCATCTGAGTCAACTGAGGATTTTAGGGAACATGCTGCATAAAGTTTGAGCCAACAATGGATATCACTAACTGACTTTCAGACTTAGAAAGTTTTTAAGAATGAAAATATAAGAGACTAGACAGCAACATGCAAAGTGCTTTTAACAGATTAAAATTGTACCTTGAGTTAAATGTCAAAATTAGGGCCACTTTTGTTTGCAATATAAGGGCCGAAGATATTGTGTCAGTTTTCCATGCTTTCTAACAATAATAAAATATGCCCTAGCTGTGTTCGTCAGGGCCAACCAACCCAGCAACAGTAGAGTAAATCTCAGTAACTACCAGAGGAGAAGTGGTTAACCTGATGTATTTATAAGTGCAGTCTAGACTATGTTGCTTTCTGAAAGCTCGAGCGGTGCAAATCTCCTTCATTTGACATAGAGGCAAATCAAGGAATGAAGTAGCAGTGACTCAAGAACATATTCAATGTACCCCAAAGCCATGTCCCAATTTGTCCGCTTATCTTGTCCTAATTTCCACCTCGACCCCAAGCCCTTCAAGGGTTTTTGGTCATTTTATGATTCAGTTTTGTTAGTTCTAGACACTCATAATCTGACCTAGCTGTAACCTTTCTGAACAAGCTCCCATTCATTTGTTAATAAATATTGTAATCGTACCTTTGGAACTGAGCCATACTGTTGTAGGGTAAAATATGGTTTTGTTGTTCATATTTGTATTAATCTAGCAGATACGTGGATGTGTGACTGAACATGTGAAAAAACGGTAAAAGGTTTGTGACTTGTAAGCCACTAATTTGACTTACATCAAAATTGTTGAGGGCATAGGCAAGCTCTCCACCCCCTGCTGGCTGACTGAGTGCTGAGTCCTCAGTGGCAGTGGCCTGAGCGGCGTTGGAGATGCCGGAGACCGCGTGCTGCAGCTGCTTGTAGATCAGGTCACGGTTAGCCTTGTAGGCTGCCACGTCAGGGTGCTGCAGGCAGGCACGAGACGCTGTGTACAGCATGGGGATGTTTCTCTGGAGCACCCCGCGAGCAGCAGCCATTTGGTCCTTGTGGTGGACGTCCTTTAGCTCCTGGCAGAATGAAATGAAAGTAAAGCAGAAAAGGATGCAGATGAATAAAGGGTTAAATTGGAGGATGGGATACTTACAGGGGGCTGGGTGGTAATGTACTTTAGATTCAAAATGGGCCTGTCATGCCCTTATGGAGACACTAAGTGTGACAGAGTTTGTTCTGGATGACCCAGATTTATTTCTGTCCCCTGCGGTAACACAACACAGTCATAATCAGGCCATTATAATATGCCTTTGCAAATTAATGCGTTGCTATTCAGACCTCAGCATTATATTGCAAATACATCTTCATAGAAGAGAGGAGAGAAGATAGTGATCACTGGCATAGATTTATGGCATAAAAAAACCAGCTTGCATACACAAAACGAAAGCCTCCCCTCCAAATGGAACACTCCCAGGGCTTTTTTTCCACTGTTGCTTGAGACATGCTCTAAGAGAAAACACAGTCTTTAAGCCCCATTACTTCCTGCATTTACTTTGGTTAAGCATATTTGCTATCCATAAAAAAGCGCAATTACAAGTAAAAGCAATTTCCTCACAAGATAATCAGTGATCATTCTGGCAAGTTTTCCATTTTAAAAGGGGAGTTATACAGGAAACATGAATTGTCTAGTCATGGGTTGGATTAGGCAATGTGAGATACTACTTAAGTGCAAAATTAGTAGCCGCTACTCATCACTGCCTCAACTTTTTGACTTGATGCAATTACATCCCTGTCATTTTTTTCAGTGTAATGTAACAACTGGAAAAAAAGAAAATATTATATTCATATTTAATATAATTTTTTAAATATATTTAATATAAACATATTAGTGTTTGAAGTTTGTAGGAACGCTATTGCATATAATATGGCCAGGGGGCGAAATTAGTGGCGAAAGTTGGTGTTAGGATATGGAAACTTAAAACCGTTTAATCATACAACTTTAATTTACATAATAATATTAGCATGTGTAGTAGGTTGGCATTTGACTGAAAGAAAGCAAACATTTGTGACTCACATTCCTTTTTACTTTCAAACAAGGTTGCAGTTTGATTGTATTTGATGATTTCTAAAAGTTTATACTATAAAGAAATCCCTAATTGTGATCCATTATTTACTGTAGTGGTCCTATAGAAAACCTAAACACCCAGACATGACATCTAAACCAGCATGAAGGACAGCTTAAAAATATTTCTACAATATATACTGTATTGTTTGCACTTAGCTCGATGATAATCTTAAAAAATAACGGTGAGATGTAAAGGTATATCTATATAAAAACTCCATTCACCAAGCTTTCTTCTTTTCCAGTAATTAGCAGGTGTGTGCATCTCCTGGATCTGCACCAAGAAGCTTATGAAGTCATTTCATCTGGAAAAGGCATCATGAAATGTGCTTTACTGTTGACTGCCACTTATCATAGTGGAGAAAAAACGATGTGCCATTTCTCATCACAAGGAAATTGGTTTTGTCACATTTAGAGTCAGGTCTTTATGCTCTTTTTTTGCACTCTCAGCCCACTTCACTGCAATTGGTAATAAGAAGATTGTTCATGCTTACTGCATCTAATCGTCCAGCTAAAGCGTGAGGCACTCTCCTCGCTTACTCTCTGTCAATGTTTCACTTGCCGTTACTGCTACGTGGGTTGAAGAGCATGTTTTGTTTTAAGTGCCAAGACCACTAACATCCATTCAGGTGCCCAATAACCTCCCAACCCAATTAAATCCACCAGACTCCTCTGCTCCCACAGTCTGACCCTGTCTCTCTTTTTTGCTTACTGTACATTACCTGCTGTCTCTTGGCGGCCATGATGTTCAGCTTGTCGACCTCTGGTTTCAAGGCCTTATATTGGATCCCAAGGTCCTGCTCTGTTCCCGCATTACGCACTTTCACAAGATTTTCCTCCACCTGTGTTGGGCAGGTTGAAAAAGTTAGACATCACTTGAGAAAAATACAGTTCTTTACCGCCAGTTTGCAAATTTAAATAAACTGAATGATCAGTTCTGAAAATACTGAGCTATAACTCATAAAATACAAGCCATTTATAGTTATTTAGCTTATTTAGAATGACCAGGTGTGAGCTAGGGCTGAACACATCAACATTTCGAAGAACAATGTGCAAAACTGCAATTAACTGAAGGCAATCAACCGAGCTGTGATTTTAATTTGCTGTAGCTTGTCATCTTAATTTTTGAGACGTGATAAACCATCTGAAATTATATCAGTTTGGAATTCAATCAAAAATAAAAAAGACTCAAAGAGGACCCATTTTTTGTTTGACACATTTAAATGTTTTTTTTCCCAGAGAAATTCAAGCATGATTTTAATCTTTAAATATAAGTTACTGACAAAAAAAAGGCAACATCCATTCAAACTGACACCCATCCCTTCTTCTGTTCAAAAAAAGCACAGAAATTTTGGCAAATCTGGCCTATTTGGTCAAAGCATCCTACACAACAGTCTAGACCCAGAAGTACGTTCTCATCAGACGACTCATATAAACTCGCAGCACTGGTTACTAAGTAGAATAATCTGGTTTTCTACAATTATAATTAAGCTTGTTTGTAATGTATAATATGCAGAAGAGTGTAACTATCTCACCAGTTTAAGCTGCAGTAGAAGTTTGTAGACATCAGACATGTCTGCCAGCACCAGCAGATGTGTCACTGCTGACAGGAGGGCTCTGGCAGCACGAACCATATTGCCCCTCTTCACAGACGAGCAAGGGTCTTCTGCAAATTCTCCAGAAGCTTGACGCATCGACTCTCCTGAGAATGAGTGACAAAACAAAACATCTGCTGTGACTCCAAGGTTTAAACTTGAACTTCAAATACATGGTTCAAAAGTGCACTATGAACAAGCTTTCATAATGCTAATATGTGTACTTAATCCCTGGTAGTCTGTGAAAAGGCAGCAGTGTTTTCATCTTTTGCAACTATTACAGACCAAATATCCTACTGTTAGAGATGGGCGATTTATTGATTTTATTCAATGTACAATGTCTTGTTCCACATGGGGTGTATAAAATGACTACAATGTGGACATCAAGTGTAAACTGTCATGCCATTTTTAAAGCAACTGGAATGAGACTTGCTTTGGCGTTCGGTTCTCTGGCTCTCAACTATGGCACTCTCTCTCACAGACACACATACAAAAGGTAAGAAAGACTTACAAACATGATATGTCTCGCACACTCCTCTGCCAATCCAGACCACTATCTCCTGGGCAACAGTGTGAGCATGTGTCGCTTGTGTTTTTGTATCTGCAGGGCTCCAGACCACGACTATTTAGTAATATTTTATAACCATGGAGCAACAGTAAGACTAGCAAGTAATATAAATAAATGAACTGAAAAGCTGCTGTGTTGTTTTCAGCTTACAGTGAATAAATCCTCAGTGGTGCCACAGTCACAGTGTAACTTTTCACTAACTGCTTACAACAACTATTGAACGGAAGCTTCAAAGTCACAGCAAAACATTTCCAGCCCGAGCCCAGCCAGGTGCTTCAAAATAAAAGCACCAGTGGTTCCACTTTGATTTATTTCATTATGACAATACTTTTTTAACCTTTATTGCAACAGTATTTTATTTTACTCTATAATAGTATTTCCTTTAACTTAATTGTAACAGTAGATTAATAACTTAATTATAACTGAACTATAGTTAATATAATTGCAGTATTTAAGTTAACTTTAGTGTAAGAGTATTTTATTTGGCTTTATTGCAACAGTAGTTTATTTAACTTTATTGTAACAGTAGTTTAACTTGATCATAGCAGTAATTTATTTAATGTAATTATAGTATTCCAGAGAATTTTGTTAAAACACTACTTTAAATGTATTAGTAATAAAGTACTAATACTAAGTACTAATAAAGTACTAATAAAGTATTTTATTTTACTTTATTGTAACAGAAGTTTATTTACATAATAGTAGCTACTTTATTCAGCTTTAGTGAAACTGTAGTTTATTTAGTAGTTTAGTATTGTGGTAGGCCAAAAAATATTGCAGTATTATTTATAGGCTATATCATCCAACCCTACCTACCATGAAGCAGTTAATATTGTATTTATTTAGGCATGTGCTGAGCAAACAGGATGTGATATGGAAATATGAGACACAAACTATATGAATATATATATATATATATATATATATATATATATATATATATATATATATATATATATATATATATATATATATATATATATATATATATATATAGTCAAATAAAATGATTGTTTTTCAATGCAATGATCTGCCTTTCTTTGTTATCCATTCAATCAGACACTTCTTCATGTACGGAACAGTTTTGTAAATAGTTGTAGCAGTGGTATTTTTAGCCTACAGTATTAGCAGTAGTAGTAGTCTACATCTGAGAGCAGACAGCCTGTTCCAGGCTACAAGCTACTTGCATTAGAAGTCTTCAGAGATAAAGAGGAGTGTGCAGGAGGAAAGCAACAGTCTGACGCATTTTCCCTGCCTGCTTAGGGTCAGCACGTGTCACACAGAGACACAAAGACACACACACCTCTTCAATGTCCATTAATGATTTCTGCTTGCACGCAGACATGCACACACAGCCCTCTAAAAAAAAGAAAAGAGGTCAAAGCCACGACAAAGGGCTCACTGTCTGGTTTGTCCAGCACCGTGCTTTGTCCTACATTGGATGGGCCTGCACAGTTGACTGGGCACACAAATAGACTTTGTAAGCTCACATTATGAACAAGACAGTAAATCTGTAAGTAGTTTATTTCAGTGGAGACACAGACAAATTCAAACTCCAAAAAATGCCTTAAAACTGCCATGTATGTATTGGAGATCCAAAGCCAGAAAAGAGACAAGTACTTATTTTGTCCGCTTTCCTATGATTTGATACAGCTCTGGTACAGAGACAAAAATATATATGACAAGCTGTAACACGAATTATTTTCTTACAGCGATGAGATGTGCTCTGGAAATTTAAGACAACTGAAAACTATTTAGCAACCATTCATTCTCATCAGTTGTTTTCATCTTGTTAATACTTTCTGTTTGACAATCATGCACATAGAGCAGCTCTTCTCTTTTGGCAATACTACGTAAATAGATGTGCTATGTTAGAGGATGTACTTCCCTTTTTACCAAAAGTGTACCTGGATTGACTCCAGTTACCACAGCCTAAACAGGGTAGGCAGCTTAGAAAATTATTATTAGACATTATTATTTCAAAGACAAAAATATGTTAGCAGGGATGAAACAAATACTGCAGCATGGTATTTCATAAAGCAAGAAGGCACATGAGGGGTGGAACGCAATATCATCTCAATCTTATGAACTGGCTATGAGAACATTACAGTGTAAGAGCTGAGTGCCGTCAAAGTGTCAGTGTACGCTATCATTCCAAGATAACCAGGAAGCCGTATTTAGATACAACGTTAAGTGACTTCATGGCTTTGAGCTCTGGAATATGTTTTTTGTGGTCTGGCCACAAGCAGTCAATGGATGAGTCCCCCCCCCCAAATAATGCTTGCTGTGAGAACAAAAGGCGACTGTATGTGTGACAGCTCAGAAAGATTGATTCCCAAATTCATCAGGAACTTCAGTTTGTTTTTTTCCTTTAGAACATCTCATTTCTGCCCCCATGTCTCAACATTCACTGAGTCATAGAACTCAGAATAACTACATAGTTACACTCGAGTAGAAACAGTTTCAACTTGAGCATAATTTGCATCATCTACAGCACATTTGCCTTTGTTTGTCTATGTTCAGATCTATCCGCTGACTTGCATTGATGCAGCCTGCATTAATGCAGACATGACTTGCTTCATGCTGCCTCTCAGAAATGTTAAATTGATCTGAATTTCAGCATTTGCTTTGCAAATTGGGATTTGTCATTTGAATGTTTTATTTTGATGACTGTAGTCCAACCAAGTTTATAAATTTGCTCTTAAAAGAATGCTTCACCTGCAAAAGGATAATTCTTCATGAAACTGAGTTCATTGGGGGCTGCTTTTAACAACAGCAAAACTATATCAAAACATTCTTTTACAAACTCTCACACAACTCTTTAAGTATAATTCAAGTCACATTTATCCAGTCATATGCTCAGTGCTTCCAAATCATGTATTTTTGGTAAAACATTACAATTTTGACACTTCTGCCTACAGTAGCACACCCTGACCTGAGCATGCAGCTGTGTGTGAGCTCCACTTGAGCAAATTCAAACACGTGTGCTTGTCTGGACATGCTGATCAGCCCTGCTTGCACTGTTTGGACTGACTTGTTTTGAGTCGTTATGTTTTTGCAAAAATGCACATGATTGGGAAGGACTGGGCACATGACTGGATAAATAAGAATTGAATTTTACTGCACAACTTGCATGAGAGCTTGTAAAGAGATGTTTTGACATAATTTTGCTTTTGTTAAACGTGGTCCCCATTTACTTCAATACATGAAGAATGTTCACCTTTTTGGATTTTTTGTTTACTGTGGAGGCATGCCAGAAAAAAAAAATGTTTTCTTTGCAAGTTGAAACACACAGTGAATCAGATATACAAAAAGTCATTTTGCAGGTGACGTATTCCTTTAACTTTCAAGAGAAAATTAGGATCAAGCCATTCTAGTAATCCCATGCTTCCGATCTTTATGCTAGGCTATTTGCTTCCAGCTCCTCACTTAAGTGTTGTAAATCTTCTCATCAAACTCTGCGAAAGAAAAAAAAGAAGACTGAAAAATCATGATATATTGAATAATCACCTTGCAACTACAGTAGCAGCAATATGGACTTTCATGTTAGTTCTTCATTACTTGTCAAGTATCGTGACTTATTTTGTGTATCCAACAGTGGACGTGATTATGCAATGAATAAAAATTCATACAGGTGAAGAAATTTAATTATAGTTTTTAACCTCTTATGTATGAATTACTAGCACTATGTTGCAAAAAATGGTCACTGGTACTAAAGCCTTCAGTTACAATCAAGACTTATTGTTTGACACATCAAATATGTGCCCATTCGAGTACTCCAAATCAGTAGCAGTAGCTGGAGACTGTATAAAATGCAACTCCACCAATCAGGAATAAGTGTAAGCTAATGTCCCAATGTTTACAAGCTTGACTGGACTGAGAGACTTCAGTGTCAGAAAAAAAAAGCTACTCAGTAAATGAAACATCAATAACAAGCAAGCAGCCCCCCTCGTTGGGGAAAGTAAACTGACAACCTGTGAGAAACCCTGATAAATGTTGCTTGGTGTGCTAGTACACACGTCCCCCAACCTCTGCTAACGCCAGCATCATGTATGCCCACCAGCACTTTCAGTTCAATAAATGCACATTTCATCAATTACTTACTAAAGGTCTACAATCACTTACTCAACAATCAGAGGTTTCGATGTGTGCAAGCAGTCCTACCAACCAGAGAAAAACATTTGCAATTGCAGTGTTGCATTTTACATCATCTATGGATGACAAGATTTGAAAACTCAGGACATCACAATGTCATGATATTAATCAACTCGTAGACTTTGAGATGCTTTGCAGTTATCTAGTAAAATGCAATTTTCATAGTTGATTTAAATCATTTGATAAGATACTTTTGTGTACAGTATCATGGTATCAATCTGAGTTCTCATTAATTGCACGGTATAATAATCTTTCCTTACTTTATTCCTGTAATGTTTGCTTCAGATTTCTATTTTTCTATTTCTGAATCTATATTTCAGGGTTTAACTCTGTAAATAGTAGAACAGCTGGAAATATGGCTGTGCCTCAAATTTAGCTGTTCAACAGTCATTTAATTTTCCATACACAGTTTGAACAGGCTCTGTGGTGTGACAGCACCATTCACGTAATCTAGTACGCAAGCTTACTGCGCTAACAAACTGTCGCAAATGTGCAACAACATATTTTGCAGACACTAGATAACAAACAAAAGCTGATGACTGTATCGCACTGAGTTGCTGTGAGCTGAAAATGTACCACTTCCGTGTAGGTCTTTCCTCTCTCCTCCTCTGTGCCACTGCTTGCATGCCTGCATCTCCATGTATCAAAGAGTAGCATGAAATTAAAGAGCACTCACTCCGCAGCTAAATCTGGGTACCAAAAAATGAGTAAAGCATCAAATATTCACATTGAGACACTGAGGTTCAATTACTTTAACAACTGACTGACTCTAAAAGTTGTATTTGTTCCATTACAATTCCTGTAAAGAAATTCTATTTCCAAATGGGCATTTTGCAATTAACCTGTAAATCCAGTCAAGATTTCAAGAAGGAAAAAGGTTGCACTATCAAACCTATGGAACAGAGATCTCACAGAGATTCTGAACATTTTACCTCAACAAAGAGCTAAAGCAGTTTGTGCAAATGATGGACAACACGGACATCAAACACAGTCCACACCTTAAGGCTGTTATTCCCCCCGTGAACAAAATCAATAAGGCCATTTTCAGGGGGCAGATAGTGATCAGTGCTCCTTTAATAAACTTCCATCCATCTAACGCTTACCTGCGGCCCACCAAGTGCATGATGAAATGATTAAAATGTATATCACACAATAAGCCCGCCAAACAGCAGGACAACAAAGACACAGACAGGGAGGGAAGGGCAAGACAGAGAGAACAAGGACAAGAGCAGACAGGACGGACTGCATTAAGAGAAAGTCTTGAAAAGGGGGAGAGAAATCTCCTCTGATTTCGTTGAAGTATATGGTACATAATATAGGATTGAAAATATTCAAAGAATATGTTGGGTGGAGAAACAACATTAAGTCCATTAATTTCAAATGATTTGAGTAAGAAAAACTTGGTATACTAGCCATCTCAACATGCTTTGTATGTAAATTCATAATAATCATGTCAGACATTTTTCTCCCATTTAAACAGCTGGTAAGCCACAGCTGGGTGGAAAATGCTTTCTGAATCCAGGGGGTGGGGGGTGTTACTCTACTCAATAGCCGTATTATCAGTCTAAGCACGCTCCACTGAGCAGCATGGCATAGCTGACAGCCAGGCCTAGGCACCAGCTAACAACAGTCAGTGAATTCCAGCCCAGTGACAGCTTACCACAACTACAGTAACATTCCTGGGCACTGAGCACTGCGCAGGCTATCTAGCGACATGTCATCTACCTCCCAACTACTCAGAGCGGAGCTCGAGCGGGGGACATCTAACTCGCTGGGCATTTGGGGAGAAAAGACACAGTGACACAGATGTCGCTTCACAAGGTGATAACAGCCACCCTCAAGTCATAGCTCCCTGGTCTCAGTGGTCTGCTACCATGTCAGAAGACAGTCCGATATCCAGAGCAGAGAGGAATAAATGAGACTTGCAAGTGTGATTGTTAGATGATGGAATCTGCTATCGCAAGCCAAATGGTAATTTAATTGGGTAATTGGCTGATGAGTTGATGGTAGATTTTAGTCTCGAGATGCTCAAGATGCTACTCCACTAAGAAACCCTGCAGATAACCTCATACGCAGAATGCCAGACAAATCTCTACCATCATCACGCTCGCTCAATAATCTTCATAGATAAGACAAACCCCATAGTGTGTGACGATTCACTTTTGACTTTGTCGTCATCATGATAGACAAATTTAGCTGCAGGGTCTACAAACTAATATGTCTTCCAGACTGACACAAAGATCCATGAAGGATCCATTTTTGCCATTTGTTTGAACGAGATAACACAAGTACATCAAGCTGACATGCCCTCCTACTCCTGACAAAGGTCTGTTAAAGGTCAGACGCCGCTCAAACAAAAGGGTGAAGGCACTACTATAGTGATAGACAACATGATTTAAATCAAAGAATATGATCCTCAATTGCAGGTGATTTTTTGATGTTGTGCGTCATACATTATACATTAGATCAGAATAAAACTCGTAAAACATGTTAACTGAGAACTTAACCTCATTTCTCTATTGTTTCAATCCTTAGCGATACTTGATTAAACAACAGATTTCTGTACAAGAATGATGCAATCATCTTGTAATGACTTAGACGTGTTTTGGTTTTGCTCTACATACAATATACTCTCTTCCTGTATCAGTCGTAGATTGTAGTAGATAGGGAAGTAAGGCACCTTGTTCTACAAGTCACATCAAACCAAAATGTCCAAACTGAAGGAACACAGGAAGCAACGCAAATGATAAATCAATACTCCTCATAATCGCCCTTATCTCTCTCTAATGATTTAAACCTACATCTACTATTAACGATCTCTCACTTTTTGTCATACAAAAACACAAAACAAAGAAGAGGGGAAACATTACATAACAGTAAAGACTGAAAGGATTGAGGTTTGTGATGTTCAAGTGCAAATGCCTTCTGAGCAACCTTAACCTGGGCCACAAGAACACAGGTCTGAGGGGAAACAGGGTTAAATTGGATCCTGCTAGAAGACAAGGTAATGACAATGTATAGGCTGATATGAAAGTGAACCGTCTCCATGCTGAAATGAAAAGGCTCTATTAATGGGTTTCTCTGAATACCCCATAGCGAAAGGAAATCTATCAGGCTCAGAGCATATTCTTATTTCAAGGTCTTCCACAGGGGCAGATGATATGTACATAGCTTATGGTTTATTTATCATCCCTCCTATCTTAAGAAGCACTCTGTGCAAGCCAGAAGCCACACGCTGTTGCAGTATGTATTTTCAATATACCTTGCTTGCGGACATCTTCCACGGCAGCAGTCAGCTCATCCTTAAGGAACTGACTTTCCTTTGCGATCTTTTCTCCTTTCTCCAGAAAGTTCTGGGTGGCAGTCTCCACAGATGCCGCCAAAACATGAGCCTTCTTGGAGCGTCCTTTCTTCTTGTTAGACGGGCCTTTGTTGCTGGAGTTTACCAAAGTGGTGACCTATGGCAGGGATACAAAATAGTTCAGAAGATGCTGCTTCGGGATCTCAGAGGTATTTGACAGACTGAAGTTTTGCCAACAGCTCTTTTGACTTAGAAAACAGTAGCACTGCAATATCATTGACAGCAAATGCTTGTAATTTCTTCTCTTCAAATTAGCATTTTTTTAAAATTCATTTAATATAAACATTTAAATGATGGTATTTTAAAGGATTTTTGTAACCAAGAGTCTGAATCCATGCCACCTATGAGTTATGTGACCTTGTCCTATTATTCTAAATAAAAATGCACACTGTGATTACATTACCTGGGTGACCAGGGGCTCCAGCAGCCTCTCCACTGCCAGAGTACGGATCTCCAGACTTTTTGGGTCCCACTTAAAGTTGATGTTAGCTGTGTTGATGTTTGTCATGGTGTCTGGAAATCTAGGGATAAAGAAAATGACAGAAAAAAAAACACGGAAACAGATCACCAGGGCTGAGTCAATCTCATTCTTTAGATGCAACAATAAAAAACAATTTATACTGCTTCCAAAACATTGAATATCTACATCCATCTGAGATTATTTTAGCTGTATGTTATAGAGGACAGATTTCTAGTTTGCCAAGAAAAATGAAACATTTTCTTGCTAAATTAAAGTTTCTTTATGATTTTCAGCCTAGTCTCTAAAACTTGGTACAATGGTCAAAATATTAAGGTATTTCTTTGAGCCAGCAATGCTCCATCCCTCGCAGAATGACTGCCAAAGGCAGACCACAGTAGCACTGTGGCCCAATTTCGATTTCTCTTTTCAGGCAGCGACTGCAACTCCATTGATTAGCTATCTAACATGGAGGAGCAGGGATAATCAGCGGGCCCTGAGGGCTGAGGGGCCTCAACTGAAAAGTTGGTCAGCTGCATTATGAGAAGAATGCCATAGATAGCCCTTAGCCTACAATGTTAACAAAGAGGCTAAAATATTAACAACACCACAAGGTCATGTGAATGATGACTCCCTAAATGTTATATTGAACCATTATTTATGAGGTGGGTGTGCTTTCAATTTTGCCTCAAAATCCTGACTAATGTTTGCATTTGGATGGGGGTACATTTGTTATGATCTATGGCCCCTTTTTAACTTTTAATCTAAAAAAGCCAGCCAGTATGGATGGATGCAGATTGCCTGAAGCAGTTGTAACTCATTTTATCATGAACAAAAATCTTAACGCACTTTCTAACTACTCAAAAGACCTTCGCTCTACAATTACTTCTCAACCACTGTAAGACTTCTCATCCACTATAATTCAAAATGGTCATTCAATATACATAATATGTATAATACATCACTAAATGTGTGATCCCAGCAGAATCTCACCATGCAGATAGTTTTGGTGCCGTTTGCTGAGGTGTGGACAATGTCTGGGAAGTAGTTACATTAAAACTGTTTTTATTTCAAGTCACTGTGACAGCGCATGTGAAAATACGCTCACTCCCTCAGTATGGGTGTGGCAGAAAAAGTATCAGAGACAAATATCTCAAAATCTGGTCAACTGAAACTAAAACTATCTGCAAGGCTAGATACCACTAGGAGTAGACGCCTATGATTTTGATGAAATTACCCTTTAAACTCTCGGCAAACTCACATTAAACCTTTTGGCCTAAGAGATATCAGCAAGACTGTGTTTTGTAATAATCAAAATGGCTTTTTCAAAGAACTAAAGCCCGTATTGAAAGAATAATACGTTTAAACTAGCACTTATTACTAGTGGAGGAGCTAAAGGGTGTGTCGGACACCTAACGCTAGCTAGGCGCTATTACGAATGATAAGTAGCTTAAGTTGCACCTGTTGTTGCTAACTTTACCTACGTTAACGTTGATTTTACCCGGCTAAATCAACATTCATCAGCACTGTAGCAAGTTAAGTATGCGACTGTGCGTGCTTTACAACCGGTGATGATCAAATTAACCTATTTTCGATAGCCGTTTTCTTTGTAATCGGCCATCCTCAACACTAGAGCTAGTTAAGCTTAACGTACGGTGTGTTAACGTTACCTGCTAACGTACAGTGTGCCAAACACTGCACCTTGCTAATGCTAATGCTAACCGACACAACAAACATCAGCGCTAGCTCCACAAGCCCACTTTAATGCTGCCAAACTTACTGCGAAACTTTAACCCTCGTTTTAAAGCGCTGTCCGACTAACTATTCCGCGGCATAAATAGAGTAGTAAGGAAATATTGTAAACTTACCGAAACAATCCGCTAGAAAACTGAAGTTTAAAAGTTCAAAATGGAGGAATGGGAATTACGGAGTTCCTTGCTTCAAAAGTTTTACTCCCTTTCCTCCCCTCGCTGACTCAGTTTAGTTGTCCTCCTAACCTCACACGGTACTTCGTATTGAAGTAAACAGAGAAAGTTAAGCTAAAGAGTGGCTTGAAATGATGTTCGGCGGTTAGTTACCTGAAAAGTTTCGGTTAAGATTGTTTCGATGGCGCAGACTATTGCCCAACAATGGATGAGGCAGAGGGGGGCTGGGGCGGTGACCGAGTTCCTGAACTTCCTGGCAGCGGGGCAGGGCGACCACAGGACACAGCAAGTCCACAAAACAAGGAGGTGTTTTGGGCGTGGCGCTGACTGTATGTGTCCATATATGGATTAATTACTGCTTACATAAATCCAGTGTAGCTACCACCAGGCCAGGCTGTGGGGCAACAGTTTAACCTTCCTAAGAGTCTGCTTTCTGAAGAAGGAACAAGTCATCAGGGTTGTCAAACTCTGGGATGAGATCATCATGAAAGAGCATGAAGTTAAAATCTGACATGTTGATCTTACCTAAAATCATCTTAGAAACCCTGAAAAAATAAAGTAAATATAACTATACATGTTAATTTATGTTTATTTTATATGTAAAGTGAAAAAAAAACTGTATTTACTTAATTTTATGAAGTTGTTGCTACTTGCTACGACGTGACAGGTGAAATTACTTTTTTCCTTTCAAGTGTTAGCAACCTCAGTAAACCAAGTTAGTCTGACTTTACTCGATCACGGCAAAGAGGATTTTGCCAATGATGAAGTTAGGATATCTGCAAGTTATGTTTTCTTGACATGTTTACTGGGTCTCCTATGCCAAATCAAAAACATAACTCTCCCCAGTGCTTAAAAAACAATTTAAAGTGCCTTCCATGTTTCGCAACCCCCCTTATCTCTCATAAATAACAAACTGCCCCTGAGGGATTTCAATTCTCCTCTGTTGTAAGAATTTAATTGAGCCTTTGTCACTTCTCTTCAGTTTTCTAATACTGTCCGGCTGTACCGTGTCAAAACCCGCAACCCAAATTAATCAAAAACTGATCCCATTATTCCAGCCTTGGAATAATGGGATCATACATAATATGCTCTAAACCCCATAACACAGCATATTCTTTTTTTGTTCACTACAATAAAAAATGATTTAGATTCAGGATTTCATTCTCGAGCGATATGTATCCCCTTGTGGAAAATCCCACTTTTTTACCATTACTAAATTGTTCAAATCACAAGTGACTGTAATCTTCAAAGTATTTTTGCTCTACATGCAGTTATTTGACAGAATATGTATCATATTTTGTAAAGGCAGAGATGCATCATTTTGAAAGTTACCTTACTTTCTTGTTTGTCTATTTACAGTCTAAAGGGGTCTGTCAAAGTCTCTGATGTTTCCAGATTTTAAAACTATTTATTTAGTAGTTTGCAGTCTATCTTCATTGCTACCATATGGCTCACTCTGTTCCCTCTGTTTGTTTATCTTTAATATTTTAATAAAATATAGAGCAGTGTCCCAGAAATAATTTACTATTGCACACATCCCATACTAATGATTAACTAAGATTATGTTTGTTTTATAAGTCACTGGGTTCAAATGCTGGGCAAACAAATTCAGCAGAAGACCCCCGAGGAAGACAGTGTCAAGTCACCCGACACAGCATCAGGTGCACATGCACAATGAGCAGGCTGTAGCTTGGGTTTCTCATATTTTATTAATATATAATAAACATCTATCTACAGCAGTGCCTGACATTTCGGAAGCGACTTTTTATTCAAATAGCTGGAGATGGCTTGCAGATGTCACACATTTTACAATTTCAAGGTCAAGAAAAACTATATAAGCTGTGATCAGTATGCAGATGTCACACTTTTATGGTTTGTTGCAGCTGTGACTGATAACATTGGGATATTTGATAAACATATTCAAGAGCCAAGTATTTTGGTTCGGGCCTAATGAAGTGTGAAAGCCATAAATAGATTATCTGAGGAGACCAGGTGCCACCCCTCCCGCCTCACTTTTTCACCTTACACACACACACACACACACACACACACACACACACACACACACACACACACACAGGATACACTGCCTCTTTAAACTGCAGTACCATGCTAATAGATTTTACCTCATATAAAGTCACTGGAAAGAGTCTGACAGTTAGTAATTTTGTCATTAAGTTTTTTCAGCCTGCATCCTTTTAGCACCTTTTCCACTGCTGTGTGTGCTCAGTAAACCTCGTTGGCAAAAGATAAGTGTGTTTACAAAAGCAATATGTAATCAAATATGAAAAAGCAATGCAAGCTGATAGGTCGTAACTCCAATTATATACGTCCAGAAAAATACAGCAGAAAAGAGGAGACAGTCATCTGCAATTCAAGAAGGTAGCCACAAAGAACATTACAAACAACAATGGTGTTTTGTTCTGCAGGCAAGTACAACTAACACACTTCTATTTGTTGGCTGGAGTAGGTGTTAATTAAGAAGCTGCACCAGTGCAGCATGAATTACAGTCCTGAAGAGAATGAGCTTACAAATGCACTCACAAAGCTCTTAATGAAGGCCTCAGAATATAATTATCTTCCAGAAAGACACTCCTGAATATGTTTTTTGTGCAATAATAATTTGCCAAGTAATTGTTTTCTCCATAGAGTTTTGACCATGCCGAAACTGAAGGGTCATGCATTAAATAGGCATATTAAATTCCTGCAAACGGAGATATATCAGTGAACTATCTTGTGTGTAATATTAATTTCAGTCAGACACAGAAGGAACTGCCACTTACGTAGTGTTGCAGAGATTTGTTTATCCAATTAATACTCTGTAGTGAAGAGGGATTAGATGTGGTGCAGTTGCGTGCTTGAATGATGAATGTTTGTCCAAGTAACAGCTTGCTGGGAGGACAAGTTTGGGGTGTCCTTGAACTTCAATCTTTTTGTACCTGTTGGGCCCGACAAATGATAAGAGCACAGCATGCTATAAATAATTCCTTCTCATTAAGAGGAAGTGCACATGTTTGTCACACACTGAATGTATAATTGAGCACATGCAAATATGTAGTGTGTGGATGGTAGATCCAAAAAAGTAGAAAAGATATTTTTGTATTCATTATTATAATGTTATGTTCCAAAAAGCATATGTTTTATGTTATTACATTTTTTTTCTGGGCTTTCTACTTAGTAATACTATAGATTAGTTTTACATTTCTATTCAGGAAACACAATGTCTTATCAAATGGCAGTCCTGGCACCGCTCCATGCTGATAAGAGAAACACTCGTGATTGCAGCCACAGGTGAGCTTCTTTTATAATTGTGTTATCTATTGTTTCGAAGACATGGAAATTACTGTACATCAAAGCTTCCTGTCAGAGCAGTTACTCAGAGTTTGACGTTGACTAAATTGGAAGCTCCCTCACTGAAGGAGGATTTTGTTCCCTGACATTACGAACACAGCGACTTTCAGTCTGCCCACATTCACCTGACTCATCCTGACAGCTGTCCATGGAGCTGCATGATGTCATCTGCAGGCTCTCCCATCTCTTGAGTAAGACCTTGTACCTCCGTGATTAGCTATGGTGCGATGTAGGCGTCACTCTTCCTCTGCAATACCCAAGGGGTGGAGAGGAAAGTCAACAGTGGCACTAATGATTATCCTCGACAGGAGTCGTTCACTGTGACATTCTGGCAGAGGTGAAAAGAAACATACATTATTGCAGTGAATTAACAGAAAGTCCCATGGGAGGACATACCAGACATGTTAAAAGTTAGATGTTGGGACAGTGACGTCATGGTCACACTTGTCATCTGACTGGACCACTGAGAAGGTCGCAGCTCTTTATGACTCAACTGCTGCTAGCCCGTTGTTTGATGAGCTCCACCTGCTGGTTTCCACTGTTATTTCGGACTGCTGCCTTCTGTTCTGAGATAGTTCATCTGTGTGGTGCTCAGGGGCGTGTCTAGTAGGGAATGGTCTGTTTTGGCACAGGCCACCCTTGAAATCTTATTGGCCACCCCAAGGGCCACCCCAGTATGACTGGTTGCCTGCCCACTCAGTTTGAACTGTTTGACAGGTACACTGAATTTTCGTTTATAGGTGCAATTTAGGCTTAAACCTGAGAGGCAGTAATGTGTCAGAGTAGTGTCTAGCCTGACTCATTTTACATACAAATGAATGTATACAACAAAACCTGTTTACACGGGCTTATTTAATACATTTTTGGCACTTTAATTTTGTTGCCACTCTTCACTTGCTATTGTATTCTATACGTTTGGAATAAAGTATGGAAGCTTTATTTTACACCAGTGTGGTGTCACTCTGTCGTGTTGTCATTGGTGGGTCTATTTATCTTCTAAACTAAATTATAAATAGGAATGTAAGACATTGCAATGTTAGTAATGAAAGTGGGTGTGGATAGTGGAAACAAAAACAGTAAATTAAAGATATGCTGATGCGTGTGCCCGCAGTGGCGTTCATACTTTATGCCACCCCTGCATAAGTCAGTGCCCCACTTGGGCCACCCCACTGAAAAAAGTCTGGACACAACACTGGTGGTGCCTGTCCTCAGCTTTTGAAGGGGCAGGAAGTAAGTGAATGACATGCTTCTGTGCCTGTTGTGGGGCTACTGAGTAACCTCTGACAGAGTCATTTCCCTCAGATGGTCTCTTCTTACTTCTGAAACTCAGATCTGTGAGTGGTATCTCAAGCTTTGTATTTGGTCTGAGAGGGGTCTTCAAAAGACAAACAAGTGTTTGCTGCAGAGCAAGAGTTCCACTCAAAGAGATTACTTTTTGGGGAGAAAAAGTGCTTGTTGACAATATTAATAAAAGCGATTTGGTTTTTGTGCTCTCCCTGCAGTTCTTTTTGTGATCACATTACCCCTGTTTCCGGATATGTTTCACAGATGGGGAGACAATAGCATGTTCATAATCATTTTGACACAATCAATGATTACTGACTGAAAATGCAATTACTAGCAGACCAGCGACTGAAAACACACTCGTCACTCACAGTGCACATACTATTCCAGAGACCTTATTTTATTCCAAACTTCTCCAGGGAGCGACTGCCCTAATTTCTTGCTTTCCAAATGGGATTCAAGCTAAAAGGAAGGTGAAGAATGTGGAGGAAGCCACAAAATGAAACATAATGCATTTCAAAGCGGTAATGAGTTACAGGTTCAGACACCATCAAAAGCTTTTAAACGAAATGCCTGCGTGCTTCAGATATTCAGTATACAGTGTACGCTTTGTTAATGCTCGCAGTAAACATGAACAAGGCCACAATATTACTCGCACTGAAAAGCTGAAGAAAATGTATAAAACATCAATATGATGCATTACTGTATGGCTTTCATTTCTTAATAAGAAGCTTGAGGACATCTGTGCACCACAAGGTTTAAAAATCAATCTGTGACTTTTGGTAGCAAAGTGCATTTTTTCATACATAGAGGCTAAATGTATTTGTTGAGCTTTTATTTGTAAAAAAAAATATATATTACATCATCATATGTCCTATGCCAAGGACATATTTTTAAGTGAAATAATTGGTATGGAATTAGAATAAAATAAAAATGCATAGAAGTATTTGGGCTGATAGAAAGTAAGACTTCTTAGAGGATTCAAAACTAATTATGCCTGTAAAAGTACCGCTGTAGCCTTAGGTTCCTAATTAGAACACTACAAAGCAGCCTAAAGAAAAAAATATAATTTGGAGTTAGTTTTGGATTTGTGAGGGGGAAAAAATCAGTGAGTTGTTGATCTTACGACTGGCAACAAATCTGTGTTCATGACTCAAATAGTTGAGAAGCCTGAAAATAACATTTTACAGTATGTATGGAGTTGGTCTTGTGCTTGTTTGTTGTTTTTTTTATACACTAACTCAAAGCATATTTCTACTTAAAGGTCCAGTGTATAGGAATTTAGTGGAATTTGGCAGAAATGGTATATACTATTCATAACTGTGTTTTCATTAGTGTATTATCACCTGGAAATAAGAACTGTTGTCTTTTTTTACCTTGTTTATATCTACATCCAGAGAGGCTCCTCATCCATAAAGGTTACCATGTTGTTGCTAAAGATGCCATGGATATATTAAGAAAACCTGAATATAACATAGAGGTGGGCCCCGTTTATTCACATAAGAGCTTCTAAGTAGTGCATGAAGTGAAAAAATGCTCTGTTTATGCAGTATGAAAGTACCCTGATCTGCCGCATTTTGGGGCCCATAAAGCAAATGAACAGTGAACAGCTGCCCAAAAGCAAAGCCAAAACATCTCAATCACTCTCTGGTGGATGGCTGCAGTATGTACAGGTCATAAACCCCGCCCCCTCCATGTTAATGGATGGGACATGCGCCAAACTATACAATCACATCAAAATAATAATAATAAATAATAATATAAAAAGGAGGTGTGACTTTTTTTTGTTTGGCTTTTTTTACAGTGAGAGGTAGCAGCACAGATGCATAGTCTGTGTGGTGTTCAGGACTGTTCTTTTCAGTGTCTTGTGTTTTTTATATAATGGCTTCAAATCCCATCAGTGAAAGTTGTCTTACAGCAAGGTAAAGCAGTAAAGAAATTTTGTAAATATAGTGCACACTTAAACTGATACTGATTTATTTCAGTGGCCTAAAACTAACCAATTAAGGCAGGGTTTGCTCAGCTGTTTGATTATATGTATGTGATGCAGCAGTGTTCAACATCAAAGTTATTGTAAATGATAATAATAATAATAATAATAATAATAATAATAATAAAGGTTTATAGTAACTAGCAGTAAGAGGGCGTATCTCCACCTGCCATAGCGGAGTCAGACACTTCCATAAATAAATCGATTCTCCCCTGGTGCATGCATACTGGAACAAGGACAGTAGTCCAATTAAACGGCTTAATCAAGCTATAACTGCTGTAACTGGACATGCATGTAAAGGCACTAACTGTCATTGGTTGTAATCTGCAACCTCACCATTAGATGTCACTAAATCCAACACATTACACCTTTAATTAATCTTTAAAAATGGTGCAGCATTGTTAACATTTTGAGCATCATAATCGTTTTTAGATCAGTTTTTGAATAAATTGTATCCACTGAAAATAATGTGACTGGGGTCAGAGTATAGAAGGAAAACAGTAGATGGTACATTGTGCTGCCTGTCCATGTCAAGGGCTCCATAGGAAACAATAAGAGAAGTCGTCAGCTAATTTCCAGAGGAATTTTATAACACTATTAGGTAGTCTTTTCCCAGATAAATAGTAGGAATGACCCAGGCAGTCTTGTGGCAAATTGGAAATTGAACCCAGCATGTGATAGACACGACTTCCAAGTAGGGGAAATGACCTTTCAATATTAATGATGCAGAGAGCCATGACATCATCAGGAGCTGTTTAGGTCCATGTGATCCATAGGAAATGAATAGATGTGACTGTGCGAGAGTACCAGCTCACCCACAGCCTCATTTACGCCATATTTACTTTAATAAAAACGTATCAAACCAACTACCACGCTCTAGGCTTGAGTCACTCTTTATTGAATGCAGCAGCAGAAGTGTAGTAATTCAATGAGCACATCCTCCCACTCTCCACACAGCTGATGATGTCTTGTTGAAATGCAGTAGTTTTTTTCTTTTCTCCAGCTAAAGCAGAACTGATAGCCCCAAATATGAGATTGTTTACTGGCCTGGTTACAGCTCACAAGATGTATAGAATCAAATGTTCTCCAAATAGTACAAATGCAATCATCTTTGCAGAATCATATGTTTTCTTCAGTTGACAAAACAGCGGAAAAAGGGGGAAAGTAATGTTGCTCTTTCTGTGTACTCGGCCGAGCTTTGTTTTTGATACGGTGCAAGGCATGGGTCATTGAAAGCATAAAATTCTCACACATGACAGAAAATGCAGCGAGGGAGAGCGATGCTCCGTCTGTCTGACATTGATTCCTTCCGATGTAAGGACTCCTGGTAGGGAGGATGTCACCAGTATCATCGTTTATTTGTGGTTTCCATCTTAAGTCATTGTCAGTCACTCTCACCTGATGTGCTGTTGTGATTTGAATGGACAATGAGGACAAAGTTTTTAGTAGCACCTGATAGAAGCACCCCCCCCCTCCTGCAAGGGTCTTAAAATTCAAGATGCATTTCATGCACATAGCTGTGTTTTGAATAATGAATTCCAGATTGAAGAAGAGCTGAGCCACTCATATGTAAAAATCTTGTATGAAAAAAAAATCCACAAACTGCAAATGCGACTGTAGTTATTATCCATCAAATGTTTAACGCACCTACCATTTCCCAATGCCAACATGGTAAACAGCAGTTTTTATTTCTCGAAGAGTACTTACAAACCTGAAGGAAATTCAGTCATCGTCACAGCACGATGCATAATTACCCATGAATTATCCAGATTGACATTCCTCACTCTCTGTAAATTCAATATACCTGCGAGTGAAAACATCCGTTTGAAGAAGCAACGGCACACACAAACACAGCAGGTCTGTGCTGCAGTTTGCTAACAAACCAGCACTGGTTATTTGGAAGTGTGTGGTTGCTGCTCGCTGATGGCTCTGAGGAGTGAGATGCAATGTTGAAATACTGCTGGACCAGACAGCAATAAACGCCCAGTCGTTGCCAGGGTCCACCACAGTAAACAATCGCTGGGTATCTGTCAGCTGGATGTCTAATCAATCATGGGAATGTGTCCACTTTAATGCACTGTCAAGGGAGGTTTATGGATTTCTATTTTGACACGTCAATGTTGCCAATAACAGGGAATCCCATGCGTCTATTATCAAAATTTCATGATATTTCATAAGAGGAGATAAATTCTGTTGTAGCATAAAATCAATGGACAGATTTCTTGGACTGGGTAATTTTAATTCACTGGTTTTGACCACCAGATTGCCTTATCCAACCATAAAAGTAAATAGGAGTTTGTTCATTTGTACTCCTCTTGTACACACTACAAGTGCTGCAACTAAGGATTATTTGCTTTATTGATTAATGTTCTTCTACTACTATCTTAATTAGACGTTTGGTCCATGCAGCAAATCTCATAGCCTAAAGCTATTCGGTTTTACTATCAGAGACAACTAAAAAAAGAAAGAAAAATAAGATGTACCACCTCACATTTGTATGCCCCTGCGAACCAGTTGCAGTTAAAGTTTACTTCCATATCTGTCAAGACTCATATGTGTCCACGACAGTTGATGATGCTTCAAATATGGATGTTGTGGTAAACATGCCCCCCTTCTGTCCCTGAGTTATATCACTAAATAATGGCTAGAAAAATGTTTTTTTGCAGAACATTATGATGTCGCAGTTAGGTTGACCTTGGGCCTTTTGGATATAAAATGTCATAATTTTATCCTGTTAGAAATTTGTGTGAAATGTTGTCACAATTAGCATGTGGAGTCTTGAGTTATGGCCAGAAATGTGTTTTGTGAGATCATAGTGGTTTTGATTTTTGACCTCTGACCACCAAATCCTGATCAGTTCATTGCTGAGTCCAAGTGGACATTTGTGGGAAATTTTAAGAATTCCCCTCAAGATGGTCTTGAGATATTGCTATTGGACTGACAGACGGTAGGATGGACAACCTGAAAACATCTCTCCAACCATGGTTGTCTCTAGTGTTGTTTAGCCTTCTTCTTAAGGATCAAACCACAGACAGACACAGCAACTAGCTGGTGAACATAGAGAATCATTTCATGCAAAGTGTATTCGAGTACCTTTAGAAAAGTTATAATCAAATAACATGTGCTATAATATCTATTATGTTTTAGAAGCTCAAGAGCCAGACATTTCCCTAGCTGGTAGAGACCAAAACCAGAGCTAAAATGAGAGTGAACATTGGATTAACATTCATCAGCTGGCCAGAAAAGTGGCTCCAAATAAGTGCTAAAGCACTTGTTTGTTGGCAAGTTCACCGTATGAGCTTAAACAGTGATCATTGTGTTCACTAATTTAATGCTCTCTCCATGGTGTAAGATGAAGAGGAAGACAAATACAGTGAATAGTTTTAAAAAGACTATTCAACAGTCTAAATTGCAGCAAAGCAAAACCAGTAATTCCTTATCTGCAAGATAGACAAAACACAAAAAGTCAAATTTTGATTTAGACAGATAGGGACTATCTGTTGTAATGTCACATCTCTACTATTGTACTCAGTTTGCAAATTTGAAGACAATTATGATGTCTGGCATAGGTTAAATGCCAAGGTCCTAACACTGATAAACTGTAATAATTTGTCCAGTTATTAGGGGTGTTGCAAAATGACATTTCATTTAGTGACATTAGTGACCTTTCATTGAAAAGACCTCTAATTGCACTTGGATGTGTACAAATGACCGATACTAAGAGAAAAGGATTAATGTCCAGAAAAAACTGATCACACCCTGTCAGTTTACATTTTGTGTGACAGAGCCAACATCCACTCTGTGGCAAAACATCCACAGCAGGATAAAGTACATGGCAGAGAAAACTAATCCCAGGGTTAAACTACAGTTGACTGTAGCGCTGACATTTCTTTGAAGACAGACAAAGACGAGACAAAGTGATAATAAAAGACACTGTCACATTGCAATTTCATCGGGGGAAAGAACTATTGTAGCTCCATTTAACATACCAAGGTTATCTGGTGACAGGAGACAAGCCTGAAAAAAATACTGTGATAAATATAATGCAACTTATCCAAAAATGTGTCCTCTCTTAAGTATAATGAAACCATTAAGCATGAAGCATGAAAAGATGAGAATAACAAGTGGAAAGAGAAGAATGACCCAGCTGTGTTGCTGCAGTATCGGAGAGGGGAAGTGGGTTTGGAGAGGCTGAATAAAAGGAGAGTGCAAAATGAGGGATGGTCCTAGTTAAGAAGAGGCAGCGATCAAAGCAAAGGAATATATAAAGAATCTGCAACCAGCTTGGTGTTGCAGCATCAGGTCCCCCACTGTGTGTATGTCAAAGCACTTCTATTGGCCCCTTTCTCACATGCACGACCACAGTCCGAACCTTTGACTCATTTCTTGCTGATTGCTTAGCTTCATTTCACTGATTTTGGTAAATGTTTCATACACTATTGGAGAGGGTATGCCCACAAGGAGAGCTTCCTTATGAAAAATTTATCCCGACAGATGTCTAGGTCTGCCTCCCCTGCCATGTAACGCTCATCTAAGCCAACAGAGAATTGATTAGAAAGCTATCTGTGCTCACTGTGAGGACAAATTCTTCAATGCTGCCTTGCTTTCAGTTGCATTTGAGGAAAATAATTGCAAATCAGTAACACTAAAGGTACTGAGCCACTAAGCCACCGTTCTTGTACACTATTCATACATTTTCCTCTGTAAACGAATGCACCAAAATCTGTACATATCCCACAAAATTATAAGCCAGTAGCGTGTGCATAACTCACGTATCTGGGAAAGATGTGACCACATGACCAGTGGCCCGACAGGAGTAAAGAAGGAAGCAATCCATTGAGGAGGCAAATTTGCATTTCCTAGGATGGCGAAGACATGACCTGGCCTACTTTACCTTACTCTGCCTCTGATTGGCTTACCCTTACATTTTTACCCTAACCCTAACCAATCTTCTTCTGATACCTAAACCTAACCAATCCAATCAATGAAGGAAACAAATACTAGCGAATGACAGGGAGAGTTGGGCGGGTAATGCCTTTACTATCCTGGGAAATGTCAATTTGTGTTAAAGGTAAGGGTCGACTGTAAATGAGTCTCTCTTTCAATATCTAGAATTTTGAGTATAACAAACTCCCACACAAAACGTTGTTTAAATGCCTTTGGCAAATGTTCAACCAAAACTGAGACTTTCAACATCTCATACAGCAAGTTCCCTGCAACTTTTTTAATAAAGTCAAGTGAAAATTCATTAAAAAATGAATAAATAAAAAGAGTTCCTCAAATGCTGACACTTTCTTTGCACTTTTTAATTAATTAATTTTATTGGCCATCATTTAAATAAAATGCCGATACAGATAATCGTCAAAATTCCAAATATCGGCCCCATTAATTGGCCAGGCCAATAATCTGTCAACCCCTAGTTAAAGAAGCAGGTTGGGGTAGTAGATAGGTCACAAAAACAAGACTTTGACTGACCTTAGAGTCATTTTAGGGTACAACCACAGTGACTTTACTTTCCTAAACCTAATTTTCATAACTTTAGGTAAAGTACTGAACATCATTTGTGGCTGCTAATTCATAGGATATTAGATGAAAAGTTGTATAAATTTATATAAATTTATGTTGCAGTCCCTCTAGGACATAACAGATTTTTGGGGGGATTGTTGTGGCCTTAAATGCCTGATTCACAGCTTTCTAAATTTTGTGATGCATTGGTGTATTTTTGCAATTAAATTGTGGGAGTGGGTAAAAATTGCAAAAGACAGCATTTTTGTTTTTGATTCATTAAAAAAAATAAAAAAAGGTAACTTGTTCCAGAGAGAATAAAGCTGCTCTCCACTGAGTTTGTGATTTATACTGCACTAACGTTACCACCAACCATACGTATTTAATCTAACTCACAAAGGTTCCTTTAGCACATGAAAAGATCTGGATACAATGGCATGTGTCGTTGTCTGTTGTCCAGAAGTTTCAGCCAATCTTCAGGTGTGTTTTGGAGAAAAGTGTCTGTCTATTGGTAACATGCCTTTGTGCTCCACCACAGCATTGCTCACGGTACAAAACATAGTTTATCCCTGCTTTCATACAGAGCAACAACTGCAATTAGGGAATTTGCCTTGCACAGCCTTTCACAGTAATTTCTATTGGTTAATGTATGATGTTGGAAACTACAATTAGAATTTGATTGGTCAAATTTGCCAAATAGTTGCAGTAATTGGAAAAGATTACAAGGTTGCACAGAATTCATAGGGATGGTTAAAATTGTGTTAATTGTTGCAATTGCAACATTGCAACATCCTGGAGGGGCTTACATATGCTACTCTGTACAATATTGTACAGTAAAGATATTTCTCCCAAACATGAATAAATCAATGCTCCTGATATTAAAATTCAACAAAATATGTGTGGTATGAAAAGTGCCAAAATCATGGAGAATAATAACTCAGCTCTACAGATCTTTTTAGGCTGTTTTTCTCATTATTTTGGTTGTACAGGCAGCCCACACATTCACTGTAAGGTTGAGTGGGAGCCATTCTCATCAAACAAAGAGAAAGATTAGCTATTAGCTGTGGTGAGGAAAATTGAACACCTAGCAGCTAAAAACCCAGATATTTTCTCTCATGAGTTAAAGGAGTCCAGAGCTAAACAGTAACAGAGCTAAAAGGAGAGAATAAAAATATGAGACTTGAATGCACCCAGACTAATGGCTCCAAATGACTGCTAATGTTGCCCTATGCCTACTTATCCTGTTGTTTGCTTATATATTAGCCATTATAACTTTGTAATGCCATAATTTGGGAGTGGGTTTGTGGCTGTCACAACTATGTTTCAGCCCCCTACTGGCAAAACGTCAGCATGTTTGCAGCTTAAAAGGATTTATGGCATTGTAGCATCAGAGTCGCTTCAATTTCATTAGTGGGCTGTATGCTAGGACATTCCATATGGACTACAAATACAAAATACTGACATTTCCTCACTTATTGTTTAAAAAAAGATTACCAGCTTCAATGACGACACCGTTAGGGTGTGTGTGTGTGTGTGTGTGTGTGGGTGTCTTAAGAGCTAGTATGGACTGAGTCAACACATCTTTTCTAATAAGTGCCCTTCACTCGTCAGCAGACACCGTTCTATACAGAAAGATGAGCCACATCCTAATCTCTTAATGTAAAAGTAGAAGGACACTTAATACTCTTGACAGATTTCACTGTTATTTAATTATTTCAGCTTTTTTGTCCTTCCACACTCTCTAAACTTTCAAACATAACATAAAACAAAGACATATTTAGTTGTTAACATCATGTGCACCACATTATTACACAGAATTAGGTGTACTGCTGGAGCATTTGAAAATGAACAAAAGGTGGGGTCTTTCAGATTAACTAATCTAAGGTGAGTTAAAAATGTAAAATAAAAAATACCATCAACTGCTGGAAAGTCTTCAGCACTTTCCCTCTCCCTTTAAAATTAGTTTTTAATTATTTGACCACTAAAACTTAAGGGCAACTCTGCACTGCAGGAACAATTCTATGTCACCATAAGGGAAGGCACTAATACTATGAGTACTATCCATCTGAGTGTTGCTTTTAGTCTATGTCTGGCAAGGTCTTCTGAATAGCCTAAGATCATAGGGACCTGCCTACAATGTTGTGGCCCGGAACAGTGAAAACAGGCACATAGGAAGGTAGTTACAGAGATTTTAGTGGAAGTAGTTTTTGGCTTTAACTTCACTTATCATTCAGACATAAATGTTGATTCCACAATGTAATGGCTAAAGAATAATGATACTGTCAGCTTTAAAATCTTTTTTTATGTTCCTCGCTTTCACTGTGCAATTCTGTCTACCACTGGGTACGATCGCCTGGGAAAATGAGCAAAGGAAATGTGTCAACCACTGCCCAAACAAAACAGGAAGAGGATAGCACTTCTGTTTTCCCCAGAAGCTATTGGTAGCTATCCCCAGTTACCAAAGAGTATCCACGTAACTTTGTTGCATTTTGCAGCTACCCAATAGTGGACATAACAGATGGTGGAACAGCAAAAGTGACTGTGGAAAATGTGATAGCTCTGAAAACATAATCCCGTTGTTTTGTGCCAACGGCAGCAACAATAACACAAGTTTGAAACACTAGGAGGGACAAGTTAAAAAGTTGTCTGCTTCCATTTTAATTATAAAAGAGTATTATCTTAAAGCAAAATAAACCACAGTTCTGAGCTGACCACCGTTTTCATTGGCCACTTCCCCACTGTGCAAAACAACCCACTAATATTTGGCTTTTGTTTATTGTGGAAAAGATTAGATTATTCATTCATGGACAAATGACTCTACAGAAGTTACAGGTTTTTATCAGCTCCAGCTCTGATTGAAAGTGATGGAAACATGACCTCTGGTAGTACATCCTAACTTCTGAGATTCTCAGCCATAAATTCCGTCGGTTTCCTCCGAGCAGTACTCAAACATTGTTCCAAATAATTCTGCACCGAGTTTGGAACAGAAAGGCATGTTTTTCTACTGGCAATGGGAAAGAAGCCTGTCGCTTATTTTTTTCTGAGTTTATACCGCATGTAAAAAAAACCTACACATACAGGATACATTTTGTTGAAAAAGGGCATATAACTCAGTTTACATAATAACTTGTAAATTAGGCTTTCATTTTTGTACACTGCTATGCTGATGACTCTTGACTTTAAACAGGAAAGCTTTTTTCGGTTACTTCTCATCTTAGACATGTACTACATTCGAACTACAGATGCCTGTAAGTGTGTTGCTCCTCAGTCATATCAAAACAAACCTTTTTCTTACTTATTTTGACAACAGTAAGTGTCCTGTAGCCTCTCAGTTGTTAACACTAACATCTCACTGCGGGAAGTAAAGTTTGCATGTTCTCCCAGTATTTATGTTGGATTTTCTCAAGATGCTTTAATCCGCAAGTCTGAGGTGTTTAAACGCTGCTAGCATTTGATGACACATTACTAGGATTGACATCATGCTGTTTATCAGATCTTGTTGATTCATCACTGCCATTCAGGGTCATTACTATCAATCAATGCCACCAGGTAGCTTCAGCAACACTCCCTTGCATTAGAATTATGTCTGTTCAGACTGGGGAGACAAACTCTGCAGATCTCCTTAAAGCCGGGCTGAAAATGTTATTTTTTTCCCCCTTTAATGTGGTCATCCCCAGCTTTACACAGTTACCGCAAGTGACTCAGTACCTCATAGTTAGCATTAAGTCAGGTTCCTGCTGATTGGAATTGATTTTGCCTTTTCTGCTTTCCAGTTCTGTGTGTTTCTGTTGATTAAAATTTATACGTCTTTTAGTGCAACTGAGGGTAAAGCACGAGGCTAAGTGCACCTTCTCTCTGTGTGTGTCTACAAACTCATCATGTATTAATTATGTTGCAGTGCTATTAACTTGGCCAGTGTTGTTGGAAACAAGACATGATTAAAAATACATGTTGTACTGATTGAGTAAACTGAGGTAATAAGCATTCAGGCTTGTAATAAGCCTCAGAAAACATCATGTGCCCCTAAAGATATGCTTGCTCTTAGGAATTGTGAATCTGTGCTGTGTTTAAGCGCTGTAATCTGTTACATCGTTGCATCCTAGATGCTTTTTTTGCATGTTATACTTTGAACCCTTGTCGGTAAAACTGGGCCAAATCCATCCCGATGATAAGACAGATGAGCATAAGGAGCTGAAGAAATATGTTTGACACCAGTTTACTCATTGATAGGCTTACAGTATGTTCTTCCTCTGACCTTCCTCCCTGCACTGCACCGAAATGCAAAGTTGTCAATGGCAGAGTGGTCAGGAATGTTGAGTAGCACAGGACCAGAGCTCAAATACAGATACGATAGCCAGAGGCGTGAGTGGGAGAAAGCAGCGCTATTTGGAGTACTTGTAAGCTAATGGTGTTAGAACAAGTATTTCTGCTAATGGATTGCGGTAATCTGTTTAGTAATTGGTAAGTGATTGGCATTTTCTATTAGAATAAAAGTAATGAGGTGGAATATTTTTTTCTTTAAATAATGACATCCAGCATGTTATGCAAGTCTTATATAAATGTGAAAATATATCACTGGGTTTTTAGACAGCAGTCAATGATGTGTTGTGAGATCTGTCTGGAGCCTGGCATGGATGTGCTATATTAAACCTAAGAATGTGGCAAGAAAATACTGCCGTTCTAAATTGTGTGTGTGTGTGTGTGTGTGTGTGTGTGTGTGTGTGTGTGTGTCTGTGTGTGTGTGTAGTGAAGAAAGGAGGATTTCTCGGCACGCATAATTTAAAGCTCTTTTTCTGTCTCTGTATGCTTACCTGCGCACCTGATGAAACTGTGGTTATATTACACGTAATCACGTTGTATCCACAATGATGGCGTGAATTTCATTATCTGAAAATAATTATACACTGTTGATACTTTTTCACAGTTGAAAATGAAATTCCACATCAGTGTATATAAGATATTGCTGTATGTTGGCAGCAGATCGAACACTGCCTAAAAAAAATGAATCTAAATGATGTTAACTGACACATGGCTGCTAATAGTGAAGTACTGACGCACACTCTTTTTTTATTTTTAATTCAGCTGCTGTCTGCCTCCCAATACTGTCACACATGCAGCATAAAAACTGTTATAGCAAATCTGTCATCAATCATCCATCATGCCCCAGACGCAAGGCTATTGTGCTGCAATCATGACTGTGTTTACTGTGGTCCATTTACAGTGGTAGTGAGCTCATGTCAATTGTATATCATGTGCTCTACCTGGGGCATGTAAATGCATAGGCGATGGGCTGTGCTCATTCTGCGAGGAGCAGAGGACATCATAGCTGGTCTCAGCCGTGCCATTTACAGTAATGTGCTGGGTTATTGTAAATAAATGACTGGCCTTAGGTAGAGGAAGCCATTTGGGCACAGAGACACAGAGCACAGGTAAGAACCCACAAAAGCAATCAAGTATTACACAGAGAGTATTTTCTTCCTTTTTTTCCTTTCTTGCTCCCTAACAAACAACTCGAACATTTGATTGTAATGATCTGGCCTAACAAAGTTGAGATTGGGATTTATTTTCTTTTCCATTATCTGCCTCTTGATAACAACAAGGTAAATTATTTGGTGAATATGGTGGATGGGGAGGCTCAGAGTCAATCAGTTTCCAAATGGAAACTGGATGGAACAAATACAAATTGAATATGGAGAATCTGTCTCGAGGGACACAGCAGAAAGATAGGTGCCTGGTCAGATTCTCAGCATGCTAAACAACTTCTGGATGATTCTAATTTCTTTGCAGCCCGCCCAGTGGATGGCACCGTCCAATTCAGCTGACAGTATAAACAGCAAAGGTTAAAGCTATATTGAGACCCCTTGAACCAAAATAGCTGGGGAGAATTTTCATTAAAAAGCAAGAGAAAGCTAACCACTTTGCATGGACCGTGGTTATAGTCATGGTTGAAATTTCCTCACAAAGCTTTCATCACAATGCTCCACTGACTTTGATAAATTCCATTCCACATAGCTTCAACCCAATGATGCCCCGGCACACTCACCCTACACACACACAAACAGACACACACACAAGAGTGCAGCATGCACGATCACGTAAACACACAAGAGGAGGGAGAGAAAAGAGAAAGATAGGCAGGAATTCAGTGCCCTTAGGAGGGTGAAGACGAATGAACCCGGGCCTCCTTGCTCACCATTTCATTGCCAGAGAAAGCACACTTTCCTGTGGCTTTTTTACTGTCACCCCGAGGGACCAGCGCTCCCTTGTGCGCGATACTTTCTGTCCTATATTGTAGTTTTTTCATATCTGCTAAGTATCTAGGAAGACTGCTCTTGTTCTGCACAGTGATAAGTTTTCACTATTGGGTGAAATCCTTTCTTTCTCCTTAACCCTCCCGAAGAGCTCGCATGCCATAACTCACACAGCCACCCATGCTTTGCAGCCAAGCCCAGGAGCTTCCTTGGAGGAGATTAAAGAAGAAAATTTGGAACGCATGGAGAAACATTTTCTGCTCTGGACACTTGTCTTTGCCGTCAGAGGAAAAACACATGCACAATGACACACATGACGGCGGAGGAAATTGTTTGCACAAATGCAGACAATGCAAAACCACCACATTGGCTATTGTGGTGTTTTCTGCTATGGTGATCACTGAGGTTGCTGTTTTCTGATGGAAAATAATAACAACCGGATCCGTCCACTCCTCTGTTAGGAATACACTTCCTTCCATCAGCTATCACTGCAAAGACACGGGCTTGCTAAATTAAATCTCGCCTTTTGAGAATAAAGCTATTTTTACCAGCATCATGAGACTGAGAGTCAATCCAAGCTGGAGCTGCCTATAAAGAGGAGAGGCAATCTTAGTTCTGAATGGGTCTGAACGTTCAATCAGCAATACACTGCACTCCAAAGGAAATAAGGCAACCACTTCAATCCTGACATTGATTTCTTTCCCTTTCCTCTCTAACATTGTCTTCATGGTCACAGACAGTCACATAACTCCACATTACACTCACGGAAATGAGTGTCTGTGATTTTTTCGCCGGGGATGAAACACGTAGTATTGTACGTGCACTTACATTTTTCCTCATGAATTGCAGATTGCGAACGTGTAGCTCAATCACAGTTTCAGCCTCAATACGGTTATCAAAAGCTCTAATGACCTGGCACAGTTAAGAGCTGCAACTTCAAACCAATGTAATATTGCATCAAACCACAAGAGGGGGGAGGCACCACCTATTTTATTCCCAATAGCTGAACATCAGAGCAGGATGACAGCCTTAATGTAAAAAGCACTATAAGAATGGCTTGCATACTGTCGTTCCATTTAAGAGGAAATTTGCAGCATGGATCAAAACAGGGATGCACCGGACAAATTATATGCACCTGAGAACAGAGGCACAAATCAACGCAGGCCTGTCTCAGCCTGTTTTGATAACAGCTGTAAACCCCACAGGCAGCAAGTGATATGCTCCACTGACTGCAATCTATTATATAAATATGCTAAAATTCTTACATGCATGTCTACTATCTGCCCACATCTCTATTTTGCAGCAGTAATTTAGATATGTATCACAAGCTGGAGAATAAAAGGGACAGGGTGGATGTGCAGTGTTATCACTTGACCAGCAGGTGGAAATACATGCATATTAAGTGGCTGAGTCAGTGCCAAAGAGCTTTTACTGCAGTGCCAGGAGCACAAGGAGGAACCTTTAAAGTTTGGAGGCAAACACTTACTTTTTACTTTATACCAATATCAATTATTGACAAGATGTATTGACTTTAGAATAGTATGATATATATGAACTATTAATACATAAAATATATCCACTATGTCACTGAAAACATGACAGTATTGTCATTGTTAAACATGACTCAGGGGTTTTGCTGTTAGTTTTGGGAAATTTGATCATTATTTTGAAAGTAACATGAAAGTAATATCAACATTTGATAATAAAACAATCTCCTCTCAAGGTCCACTTGCCCACAAGTTATGAAGCTTTCTCACCACCAGTAGACTGAGTTTGTTCAGTTGCCATGGAAATGGAAATGTTAAAACTTTCCATGATGTAAGAACCTGTATTAAAAAAAGGGGGGAAAAAGTAAACCTGCCCTTGGAAACAGCAGCTAACAAAAAAATCTTCACTCAAGGTCAACCCACTAGTTCTGGAGCTTTTGATTGTATCAAATAGTCCTCTTAAAGGTCCAGTGCATAGGATTTAGGAGGATATTTAGGCAGAAATGGAATATAATATCATGAATATGGTTTCATTTATATCTAATCACCTGAAAATAACTTAACTGCTTTTTTTAACATTGGTGTTTCTGGTAAGATAATGACATGCTGAAAAATGTGTGTGTCCATGAGCACTCAGCAAATTGCCATTTTTGGTGACGAGCTGGTGGTGCAACGAGAGAAGCTCCGCTACGATGTCAGCACTTGTTAAAAAATAAATAAATAAAGGAACACAAAAAAAAGCAGACCTGCTCTTGGAAACAGCAGCTAACACAAACATCTCCACTCAAAGTCCACATACTTGTTCTGGGGCTTTCAACCATATCAAACATTCCTCTTAAAGGTCCAATGTGTAGGATTTGGGGGGTTATATTGGCAAAAATAATAAAGACTATGTTTTCATTAGTTTCACCTGAAACTAAGAATAGTAACCTTTGAATGAGACGTTAATATCTCCATAAAGCGGGTCCTCCTCCACTGATTCTGCCATATTGTTTTTACAGTAGCCCTAAATAGACAAACCAAAGGCATATGAGTTTGTACTTTTGTTACTTATTTGTCATGAGGGGCATACTGCCAAGTTTTCAGAAAACTTCAAAGATAGATGTTGCACTGTCTTCCATCCAATTTTAGCACAGGGAACAACACAAGAATACTTGAATGGCAATCCTGACCATCACTCAGGACGATAAACAAAAAAAAACCCAGACCTGATGGATTTTTGATCCACAGGACCATGCTGTAATCATATTATATCTGGGGGACTTGATACCACAGAAGAACTTCTTTGTTCCTGTCTGCTCCTACATCTGCTACGCTTCAAATTACAAAAATTTGGCCAGAGTCACATTTTCAGATGGAATAATGTCTCGAAGAACAAAGACTGTAACTTGTCAGGCATAAAGCATTCCCCTCTGGTACAAAAAAAAAATCTATTATTGATTCTCACCGCTGTATAGGCCTAGAGCTTGACCGTATCTCCATGGTGAAATCACTGAAGTCCACAGAGGATTATGTTTGAGGTTGGCCGCAAGTCGATTTGCTTGTGACCATTTGCACTGATGCAGAATGTAGTCCTTTGAAGAAAGGCAGTGAAGAGATGTTATCTTGAATCACATTCTGTTAGACATGTTCATTTTTACATCTTACAAGCTGATGGTTGGGCTGTTCAGATGAACATGATTTGATCGTTTTGCTCATGAGATTCAAGTGTCTATTAGCATGTAACTTCCGCTCAGCATATTTAAAAACTAATCAGATAAACCCACTTGACCATCAGCTCCATCTGCATCAGCACCTATTCAAATTATTCATCAAATTTTATGGCCAGTGGGGAAAAAATTTGCACAAGCCCTGGTTGATTGGAACGACTGTGTTGGAGCCTGTGTATTACTCATAAATATAGCAATAAAGTATAGATCAACAAAGGGGCGGGGTGGGTGGGTGGAGGGCATGTCACAGAGTTATTTGCAGACCTGCGGGCATGTGTGCTGCATACTGATAATGCAGAAACCCCACAGACACTGTATGAATCCCCAGATGCAACAGAGAGGTGAGAGCTCTCGCTGTGGAGATGGTGAACACTAATTCATCAAGCCCACTGGGCCCAGCAGGATCAATACAGCATACAGATTTCTTTTTACATCTTGGAGGTGAAAATAAGCTGTTTGAATTTTGTTTATTTCTGGAAAGCTGATTGATGTGCACTTACACTCTTTACACAACCATCAAAAGACCTGTTAAGGATAAAGGGCATGGAGCCATTTTATACTTCTGAATAAAAACACTTTGATGACTGTCAGGAAAGAAAAAAACAAAACATTGGTGCCCTCTCTGAAGCCTTAAGAATAGAGTAATTATGCCATTAAAAAGTCAAAATGACGTAAAAAGAATAGCACTAAAAATTTGTCAGTTCAACAATGCTGCGTTTGGCACTCAGCGAAACAGAGTTGGGCATGGCAGGAAGACAAATTGTGATTTTGTGCTTTGATTGCAGTTGCAACAAAAAAAATCTATTTTAAAAATCTGTAACCAAATGTTGTGCACGCTACTGTGCAGCATAACTGATAGATTTTCCACATCCAGCAAATTTGGCACACATATTAATAGATATAGTTTTTGAAAATACGGGAAGGCAATCAGTCACTGCCTGGTGCATCAATGGGTCTGCAGGAGCCAGGACATTAACAGAAGCCCAGACAGGAGGAATAAAGATAAAGAGATGAAAGGGGATCACTCAGAAGCTGTGATTAAAGAAGAGCAAATCAAAGTTCTCCATCAGTTGCATCATTGACACAAATGCAATTACAGAGTAATGTAAGAAAAAAAAGTTAGGCAATACTTAAATCATAGAGACAATTTGTTACAGTAATTATCTTTCTTTAACACAAGTTTGGCAGGCTGCCTCAGGATATTCTTTTAACGTCACTTCATTTTGCCCTTTTCTTTTACTGGAATGACTCCACCCATAGAGGCAGCTAGGGCACACATCCTGACATATTGTCATCCCACACACATACCACTGATTCCGTTTATAAATATAAATATTCTTATCTAAATGACAGATAACAGTGTTTGCTGAGCGGTGGTCATGGTCATTATGTACTCAAAAGAGAAAACAGTGCTTCTCTGTCCGTGCATGTAGCAAAAAGCTCCTTTCAGACAGAGAGTTTTTTTCCTTTTCATGTGAGGTAGTTTGTTGTTCAGAGGAAGGTCACAGAGGTTTGATGCGACTACAAAGCTTCTAACTTGAAAATCTGTTTGTTTCTGTTTCCAACATACAACATTTTCTGTTTTTAGCATCCTCCCTAACCTTAAAGGGACAGTTTATTCCCAAATCAAAAGTATTTTTCCTCTTACCTATAGTCTATACCTATAGTCTTACCTATACTTATTAATCTAGATTGTTTTGGTGTGAATAACCGAGTGTGGAAAACATCAGCTGTAGAGATGTCTCCCATCTCTCAAATGGAACTAGATGTCACCTGGCTTGTGGTGCCAGGTTACTCAAGATAATCCACAGACCTTTTTGTGAGCACTTTTAATGTAGGGACTATTTTCTTTCTACTGAGCTGCACCCACAAACCGTATCACTTCTTGACTTGACTCGAAACTTAAGTCTGTCCAGTTTCACCCAAGGTTAACAATGTTAGCTCTGTTGATCTTGTTGTCATTGTTAGTGCTGTTTATGGGGTTATCCCAACACATATTCCAAGTTGTCACATATTGCCGCTTCACAGTGGACTTCTGTGTCTACATATTACGCTCTTTGCATCTGCTATTGATGTTCCTGGATTCAACTATCGTGATGTCAACACAAGCGCTTGGTGGAATAACGCTGCACATGCATATGTTTAGGCAACAAAAGCACATGACAACCAATGCTGGGACGTCCACAAACACACATGCTGGCATGATTGGTGAGGTTAAAGCAAGGGCATGAACTCTGAAATCCCATATGAAAGTCCAGGGTTTGCTGGACCCATCCACCGCCTCTTTCAACTGCCCTGTAGGGACCTTTTTGCTTCTTATATTATGTTGTTAATAGCAGTGTTTCATCTTGACACTGTTCAGCTGCTTATCATGCGGACACGACAAGTTCAATCTGGCCGAGTTCTCAACTGATGCTGCCCGTCCACATATCATGCTGCCACGGCAGGTGCCATCTGGCCGAGTATAATAACACCGCTAACGATTCTGTCTGGCCGCGTTCTCAGCTGACAGGGTCCAGCGGCATATCATGCAGATGCCAAAGGTGGCTTTTGGCATCGAGATGTTATGCCTAAAGCACTGCAAAAGCGGTGCTTTGTGATGACTTATGAATGAGAACAGGCTGGGGTATCACCATAAGCTGCTAGCTGCCGGTTCAGCCACCGTTATGTTGAGATCCTTGTGGTAGCAATCTTGCACCAGACTCTGAATCACAGATATGCTCTTAATACTGCGTGCAGCTCCTTTAAATGTCACATGATGAAGTTGAAACAAGGCTGGGAAAAGTCGGTGGCCCATATCATCTCTCACATATATGGAGTCATGTTTTCATGTCATTATGTCTGTGTGTCTCTTTAATCAAGGCTTCATACTCACATGATGGGTCTGAGGTCATTGCAGAATCCTTGAGCAATGCTCCCCCAGGAACAAGGAACTGAGGTCAAAAGAAAATTCTTTTATTTCTTCTAGAGACTTTGCATGCAAACTAGCCTATTTTAGAAGGCACCTAAAACAGCTTGCTTGGAGGCATTTAGGGAACACCTGTAAACTGGGGCAATAGAAAATAACCTGGTTGATGATGGAGGTGTCAAATTAGAAAACGCTTCTGTGTGTCACGCTACAGGGAGTTGCAAACAATTCATTTTATTTATTTATCTATTTATTTATTTATTGAGGGACTTTACAAGTACTTTGAATTTGAAATGTAACTTGGAAAAACATTTGGAAAAAAGGAGAATTCTTTGGTTTAACTGCATGTAATCTTCTCAGTTTTTCTATATGTGATGTCCGCTACATTTGTTCCACTTGCTCAAACCAGGTCAACAGTGCACTGCACGCCCATCTTTTGTGCTATTTTCATCACTTTAGTTGGCAGAAGCACATGAACATACAAAATCTTTCAAATCCTCACATAACTATACACATTTTGTCCATTTGTTTGACTGTTACATAGTACAGCAAACAAAAACATAATGCCAGGGATGCAAGGAATACTCATTATAAATAAATGTCTAATTCAGCATATCTCCACATGCTGCATGAAGGCCTTCCCTTTCAGTTGATTAGCTCTATCTGCAGTCATACGAAGATGGAGGGTATGCGTTCCCTCTGCAGTCCCTGATTTGAGCGACGCACATTATCAAAGCGTGATTATGCATGCCAGATCTATTGTGGCTCCTTGATTAAATCTTAAGCACCCAGCATAAGACCACACACATTTTTATGCTTATCTTCACATAAAACTGGTTGGTTATGAATCAGTATTCTTATTGGTTTTCCAGTTTATGCAGTGGGTAGCTCAGTAAAAATAATTTTGTGAATAATAAGAGCAGCAGCATTATGGAGATGAGTCAGCTCATGCTAACGCGTATAGGCTTTAAGACTGAACACTGTTTTGGGGTTTTTTTTCTGTCCTCCAGCTGTTCTTGAGCCTTCCTGAGGTGTTCCCAGGCTAACAAGGATTTATAATCCCTCCACTATGTTCTAGGGCTGCCAAAGGGTTTCTTTCTAGTTAGGTGTGTCCAAAATATGTCTACTGGAGGGCATCCAGGGGGCATCCCAATCACACCTCAACTGGCACAAAGAAGCACTGGTCCTACTTTGAACTCCTAGCTGTATATTTTAGCTCCTCAGACAGTCACTGAAAGAAATTACAAACTCAACACGGCAGGAACAACACCCACATCTCTGCAGATACCTCATCACCTTACGCTCTCTGCTGGACAAAACCCAGAGTGACCTGATCTCCTTAATTTGGAACAGCATGTGGTAACTCCTCACTGATAATTGCCATTTATGCATATATAAATGAAATGAAAACTATATCAAAAGCCTCTTGCATCTCTAGCTGAATCCAGCACAAAAATAGCAAATGGTAATTGTAGAACCTTTTGACTAGCAACCTAGTACTCTAAAGTGGCACTTTTTGAAACAGGACTTGAAAAGTGCTTTACAAGAAGAAAAGATAAAATGGACAGAAAAAGGAGGAAAAGAGAAGACGTACATAAAAAGTTGCCGAAGTTTTCAACTCACAAAAGTGACTTAAAGTCAAAAGTTATAAAATCAACTCAAAGCCAGAGAAACTGGAACAAAATTGTTTTTCAGATGCTCTTTCAAAAAAGAGTGCACTGATTTTGCTTTCTTTTCTTCTTTGCGACTTTGCAAGAAGCTGTGCCAGCATCGAGTCCCTCGCTCCGAATATATAAGGCTCCTCCAAGTCCTCTGAGGACACAACAACTCCTTTAAAGGTACGCTATGCAGGACTGCGGATTGTAAACACACTCGCCAGCAAAAGTAAAATCCAACCCCAGATTCTTGTTTGGTGTTTTGCCTAGCTATATTTGTGTTTTTTCAGCGATTTGTCTCTTGAACGCATACCTGGAAGCTCCGACTTCACCTGAGTGCTATGAGGGCACACGCACATAAACATCACAAAGACAGAAAATAATATGGAAATAAGAGAATACAGACAGTGGGCAGAAGACTCTGCAGAAAAATACACTAATTGAGAGGGATTACTACTGTATGAGTTCATGCATTGTTTTTTTACTGGAAAAAATCTTGCATAGTGTATCTGATTGACCATTTAGTGCTTTGTATGTCAACAGAACATTTTACTTCCTGTATGTGAAAGGGTGCCAATAGGCCTTTTTAACGGCAGACATTTGGACTTGTCACACAGCAGGAAAAGCACAGATGAAACAAATGTGTTTTAATAAGCCGTGCCAGTGAGCCAGCATGCACAATACCAGGACCCTGAAACTGTAAAACACTTGTTTTTAATGTTATCAATTACATATGTGCTTCTCCTGCTATGAACTGCCAAAATGTCTACTGTGAAAAAGGTTTATGGAGAAAGGCTAAGCTGGAATAATGCATACACACTGAGCAAGGTACATGCATGAATTACTTAAAACGTGGATGATAGCAGCCAAATTTTAGACTACAGGAAGGGTCTTATTCTTGCAGTGTTCCTAATTTATATATATGAAAAGGACAAGGAATTTCACACGTAGAAAAAAAATGGTATTTTTGAACTGGGTTTAACATCTTTGGTAATTGGGATAATTTCATTTCAGTAATTGTGCATGACAGTGTATTGTCAAGTTGTAAAAAAATGCACAGAGGCACTTTTGGATTGTGTCTATCGACATTAAAGGAGAAAACCAGTTAATGTAATGCAATGTGTTCATTTGTAAATTATTTCTCGATAAATCGCTTAGTCTATAAAATAGTGAAAATAGCCCATCAGGATTTCCCAAAGTCCTGATTGGCTGTGTAATCCCTAAAATGTCGTGTTCATCCACAATCCAAAGATATTCAATTTACTGCCAAAATGAGCAAAGAAAACATGAAATATTGACATTTAAAAAGCTACAATCAAAGAATTTAAACAAAAAAAAAAAAGTGTAAAAATGATTAATTGGTTATATTAGTAAACGATTAATAGTATATTAGTAAGTATATTAGTTGGCAATTAATTTAATGGTTGTAAATTAATCAAACAAACAAGCGTTGAGGCTCTGGTCATCAGCAAAACAAGATATACTTTATCTAAGCCATGAAGTATGTGGCCAGGGGGCTGGATGCATAATATTGCATTAAAAAGTAAAAAATAAAGAGCCTGATGATGAATCACAACTATTCATTAAGACACAGAACATCTCTTAAACCACTCACTCAGAGCCTATCTGTAATCAACAGGCCTATTTTAGAGTAAGACGTTTTGTGATATCACAGCAGGAAAAGCACAGGTGTAAATAATCAAATGAATGATGGCTGGTTTTCATCTGGCTGCTTCATTTTCAGGGTTCAGGTATGGGGTCTGCTGGCTCACTGTCACACTGTCATGGCTCGCTGGGACTGCTGAATAGAGCCATTGTTAATGTTATAATTACACCTGTGCTTTTCCTACTATGACCAGTCAAAATACTGGCTATGGAAAATGCCTGTGGTGTCAAAGGCAGCACTGGTATCAAGCAGGAGCAGCAGAGAACTCCAGAATCTGGACACTGTGATTGAAAAATCGCAAAATAGAATGCAGTTATTATTCCTTATTTTGTGCTTTTCCTAATGTGAAATGTGCCTCTTGTAGGAGTCTCTTGGTCTAATAGACCAGCACCAACTGGTATTTACTGAGTCTGGTTCTAACTGCTAAGTCGGTCTTTTACGCCAACCAAACTAAGCCTATAGTCTTTTCTACACCTGGTCTTAGCAACGCAGGTTCATGTGAGTGCCCAGTGACTATGACTATTGCTACACTGTTAACATTCTTCTGCTGTCTTGTCATTGTGTGGCTAATCATCACTGCAACAAAGTTATCATGGAGGATCCGAGAAAAAGATTACAGAAACAAAGATTTTTAAAACTTCACAGGACAGGTGTGTCAAAAAGTAGACAAACTCACACAACTACTCATGGACAAACTGTGTTAGCAGAGGAGATTTATAGCCGTGAGTCAGCTCTATGCAGATATGCTATAGCTTACTCACGTGGGCAATGCCATTGTGAGCATTTATACCTGTGCAGTGTTGTGTCTGTATCGCTCTGCAGTAACACCTCTACAACGCTAGGCAGTGGTGGGGTTTCTGTGACATGCTGTAAGTCTGACTGATTCAAACACACCTAAACAAACACAAGCACACAAATTGGCTTCATTATAACTTATAAGGTTCACAGACAAAACGCTTGTCTTCTGCTGGACACGTTTCCCCCAAAAGTACAACATGCCTATGGCATTTTACACTGCATAAATTAGCCTAGTAGCAAGCGAACATCTTTTCTACTTATATGAAGCCAGGAAAAAAAATCACATGCAAGACTTAAAAATGACTTTGTGTGGGGGCTTTACTATCTTCACAATTTATTATGTCTTATCTGTGAAATTAAAGTAAATAAAAGCTACCTTTCAACTGAGGGAGATGGTTTTCAGCCTACAAAAAATACACAGGAGGTCTGTGTCAAATACACAGAAGGTCTGCATCAATGTTACACATAGTAACATTTCGGTAGAGGTTCTGGTCTCTTAATTCATTCATGAGAGGCACGGCATTAGGCTACGGCATAGGTTGCGGTGCCGGGTACATGTCTACACAGAGCTTACGCCATAAGTACACCACTGATTTGACACAGAAGTATAAATCCCAAATAATGGCTCATTTCCACAGTTTTGTTTCGTGTCCGTGTTTCCATTCAGTATACGGAGTGCACTCCCAGTGTTCGCTGCAAGGAAATGCATCTATGCACCGATGTATAGAAACACTAAAGCAGAAATGTAAAAAAGTTCATTTTTAATATGTTTCACCATCCAATTTTGTCTAATATGCACACGGAGCAGTACAAATAATATTTATTGTGTTAGACTACTTTTGCACAAAGAGTGAAACTGTTCTCTTTTGATACGTGTTTGTGTGTGTGCTGAAATGCACTGACCCTTTTCTCGTAAACTGCCTTTGATATTTTGTACGGGGCCAGTGTTACTTGCTATGGGTTTTCTGCGTTGCGATAATAAAGGCAATTTTAATACATGTCTTGTATCGCTCTGGTAAATTTCTTTTGTGTTGTTCTTTCACATTACTCGTGAAAAAACAGGCTACAACAAATTATTTCAGGAGACATAAAGCAAGGGTCCCTATCCTTGTAAGGTTCATGTTTGTTATCCAGGGTTAAACTAAGCTTTTATCAGCATGTGCTATTAGTAATTGACATATAAAGCATTTCTTTGAAGAACCTTGTAAATTTTACACTTTAGAGTTATTACATGGAAAGTCTGACACATTATATAAATGCACAAAATAGGCAGAGTGCTCTCCTTCAAGCAGTGATGGAGGGCTTTCAGGATATTTATTAATGTGAAATAATGGGACGAATGAAAAATTGATGGAAAAAATACAAGTAATTATGTACCCTTTCTCTTCTTTTTGATCTTAAAAAGAAATAAAGGCAGTGACACCAGGGAGAGAGAGAGCAGGAGGATGAGCCACATGTAGCACTGGGGTTTGTTAATGTATTATAAAACACTAGCATTTCCAACATCCTTGATGTGAGATACAGGAAGCAGACAAAATAATACAAACCCTTAACGAGAAAGACCCTTAAAGTCAATTTGTAATACTGTGATGTTTTTCTTTTAATTTATTTTGTGTTTGACTGATGTGTCTGCTGTTTGGATGCAGATGATTTTGTCTCACAGAGCTCTGTTTAAGGTTTTATATTTTAAAAGCAAGGTGCTCTGACAGTCCAAAGACATGCAGGTTTGATAAAATGTCGACTCAAAATCGCTCGTAGGTGTAAATGTGAGCATAAACGCTTGTCTGTTTCCATGTGTCAGCCCTGTGATTGACTAGTGACCTGTCAAGGATGTATCCCGCCCATGTCAGCTGGGAATCGGCTCTAACCCCCCCCCAACCCGCAACCCTCAAAAAAGCTGCTTTAGCTAATGGATGGATGGAACAAACAAAAAAAATGTTATTTAAGTGCTGATGCCTGTCAGAACTGCTTTGTAGTCATTTATAGTCCTGTTTACATTATTTTCTGCACCCGCTTTAGAGGTTAGCAATCATCCTAACAACCATGTAATTTGTTTACAATAATTGTACTGAAAGCATCACGAAATAATTCAATAATGACATACTGATTTGGAGTTGCTACACAAAGCACATCTAAATGAAATATATTTCTCATGCTTTTAGAGTGAGACTCGGGGTCAGAGCACAATGGGACATAAAGGCTGAAGAACACCATTAACACGTTTTCCTATCACCACATAAAACCTTGATCAATGAAAACATCAGTGTTTTTTTTCTTTTTTTTGGTAATTTTTGGGGTGTTTCTCTTTTTCTTTTGTTTTTTTTAATTTAGATTTTTTTTCCTTTTTTAAAATAATTTTGAGGATCTGTGATGTTTTTTTAAACAATTTTAAGTTCTGTAGTTTTTTTTTGCTTTTTAATAATTTTTTTGTCTATTTTATTTGAATAATTTTTAGTGTTCGGGGTGTACGTTTTTTTTTTTTTGGCTTTGGATGCGGGGTGGGGGGGTTCTGCATTGGTACTTTTAATTTTCATACTTTAAGTACATTTTCCTGAGTATACACAAAGGCAACTTTTGCTGCGTTTTGAAAAGCACTGGTCCATGGCAGTTTGTAAGTCTAACTAAACTAAACCATGAAATTTTTTTTTGTTTTTTTTCTAAACATGAGCATGTAACTTTTGTTGCCTAAATCTAACCATGTGCTTTTGTCGCTCAAGGAAATACTTGTAAATACTGAGTGTTTTACCAGTGTTGTAAGTTTATTTTAAAAAAGACTGTTTGCATCTAACGAGCACAAAATGCACAATTCCTGTGAAAATGGTAGAGTATTTTAAAAAGACACAATGCATGTAACAACAGTAAATTGACATGGTGTCCCACAATGTCCACAAAGTGTTTATATTTGACAATCCGGGATGAGAAGACATTGTTGTAACTTATAAGTAACAAAACCTCCAATTTTTTCCCCTTCTTTTTTAGTGTATAAAGGTACAAGTTCATTCTTAGGGGTTTTCTATCAGCACTCTTGGCTGCCCCCCCAAAAAAATAGTAATTTTGTATAGTAATCATTTGCTTTGACAGCACATGTGCTGATTATCGGTGCAAACAAAAGACTAAAGATTGTGTGTCCCCCGAATGCCTCAGAGTGCTTTAGTCCAAACAGGATGAAACAACTGCTGTGTGACAAGCCATTTAACTCAGCACCCCTGACGTAAACCACCTGATAAAAATCTTAAAACAAACCAAGAAAAATATGAATCATCTGATATGCCACTGATAAGAATAACACTGAAAACAACTCAGAGAGGGGAGGTTTGTTGTTGATTAGACGACAGACTTACTTTTCTTAGTGCTTCATACAGTTTTTTTGTTTGTTTTGGTCACATAGATACCTGAAGTTAACTGCTTAAAATGACTGTTAATGTTGTGGTTTATGTTGTTGTGGTGGGATGTTTTTTGTGAGTAAAAAACATTGTTTGTTGTGGACCATGGAAAGAATAGCTGCCTCTGGCTGCAGCTGATGGAGATCCTTAGATGCATAGATGAAATGGCACAACGATAAATACAAAATGACAAGTCCTACAATTTTCATAATTTTTCTGTTTTTCTGTCTATATCCTGTAGACAGAAATGCAACACTTTCCCCTCAGCTTGACTCAAAGTGTCCTTGTGGCTAGCAAAGCACTACTATTGACATTTTCATCACAGCAAAACAGTTTTCTAGTCTTCTATAAAATATGCTGCTAGAATAGAAGAATATGTGACTAAAAGTCATTTTCTTTGCAATATCGTCATCCCATGCCACCCTGTAACATTCTGCAAGGCACCAGTGCTTATATTACAATAAATACAAATAATAATGTGAAACATGTCCATGTTACTAGAAAATGACATCCTGAAAATTGCTAAGAGGCAGACAGATTTCTCATTCATCATAATTGGGTAAACATGATTGCTTCTTGTCTCAGAAGAAACTCAATGCTTTAATCTTCCCAAGGCACTGTTTTTAAAGTGTAACACATCAAGCAAATCAGCATCAGTCTGCTGTCAAAACTGCGCACTTAGAGACACTAAATATCTATATTCTTCACCATTGACGACATGTAAGAACCAAGCTTCAGCTTCAAAAACAAAATATTCTGTGAGTCAAAAGGCAGGATGCAATCACTTTAGGTCATTCTGTCTCTCATGTTCTCTCCTGCATGCAAAGAAACAGAGACTTTTAATATTGAGAACAATATTCTTCTTGTCCAAGATCAAACAGTATTATTTTTGTTCTGAATCCACAGGCCCTTTACATGAAACAAATAGCACTAGATAAAATGTCTGTCATAAGCCTGTAAGAGAACATAATGTTGTTATGTTCCAGGCTAATTCTCAGAAAATGATTCTCTCGTAAAGTGAGGTATTTGTAACATCGGGGTAGAGTTGTGGTTAGTTGTCTGAATTCATCTCGCTCAATCGCCCGGAGAAGCTGCAGAAGGAGATCATATGATTATCCAAAGATCCCCCACAAGATCTGTGTCATGCATCCAGCAGCCAGCGGAGAACAAAACAAACCCGCTATGGTCAGACTCATTTCAGGGGAGCGCCTCTCGAAGCTCATTTGGTTTTTGATTCAAACAAACATAAATGAATCTAACTTGAGCTGAGTAAGAGTTGCACAGCTCTACAATCTGATAATATACATGATAGGATGTAGATAGGAAGTTTTTCTGATGCCAATTCATACTGACAGAGCTGTCCAGCCGGGAGTGAGTCATAATCAGATCTACGTCTAATCAGAGGAAACTGCACATTATAACGGTGACTGCCGTGGGAAAGCACATATAAGGGATGTCATTTAGATGATATTATAAAGGAAAATGTCTTCACATTTTTGAAGTCCTTGAGATTATAACAATAAAAATCAATGTGGTTTTTTTAATGTATGCCTTTAACAACAAATAGTTGAGAAGGAAATTAAAAGGCATTCACTGTTAAAACACTTTTAATATGTTAGTATGCCAACATACGTATACCAATTTGTGACCATGGAATAATTAGTATTACCAGTACTTATATTATTTCCACATATCCGTTCTAGACTTTTACTTTTACATCTGTTTGAAAATGTCCCAAAAATGGTATATAATATAATGGATTAACATTAAATGTATGGTATTAACAACAGTGAATATTCATCTCTTTTATTTTCAGAAAAAAAGCAAAATTATTATCTAAGCATTACTACTTGTACCATAAAGGGATTATTCATCCGTTTGTTTGTTTCTGAGCTTGGCTTTAGACAGTAAAATATCATACTTGCAAAATGATTTTACTTTACATATAATGAATACAGTAAATGTATAACTTAACATCCCTGAATGATCAGAAGTTCATTTATATCTCAGCAAATAGCCCATATCAATTTAATTAGCTTAGCTTTACTACCTTTACCACAGAAAGCTAAATCAAACATTTGGTTGAAAATGATTTTTCATCAATGATTTTTTAGTAACTTCCTGAAGAAGGCGAACTGAAAAAGCAAACTATTTAAAGAAAAAGCAACATCTAATGGATTTTTTGGGGGGGGATAACATACCTAAATCGAACGGTGGAGATAACTTACTCAGGCTGGGTGAAATTCAACATGTTTTTGTGAAAATGTAGTGCTCTACCAAACTGCTGAACAGGGCGTGAAAGGGGTGAGACTACTGTTTTGTCTTTATCACATGATTAAATTTCACTTTTAATTTCACTGTTAAATATTGATCAGTATATTTCATTAGGTTTAATCTGAGAGGAATCTGAACACAAAGCCAGTATTGTTGCACGGCTCAAACACTGCATGTACTGTCCATGTGAAGAGGTCAACACTCTTCTGGTTATTTACAGAAACAGTACAGGAGAAAGAAGCAGAGGAGATGTATGTAAATGAGGCTGCACTGTACAGGGAATCCCTGAACAACACTGTAGGTAAGTAGCATGACACTAAAGTCTCCTGCACATCACATGTCTGAACCCTCCTCACACAACATCTTTCATCTCTCCTTAAGTGTTAAATATAAACTTAACATTGACCCCAACATGCATTTATCATTAGCAAAGGCCCGAAGCACTTATTGAGATGTTTATCTTATCTTGACATAAAAAAATCATATGACATCTAAGGCATGTGATACTATTAACTGGGGACCAGACAGGGCAGACTACTGTTTTGTTTTCCTGTATCGTGTTCTCTTTGGATTTGTGCTCAACAGACACTTTCAGACTGGCTCAGTTGAACGTGCAGCATGGACTAATGTTTGTCTGTGACCCACAAATTACCATATCTGAACTAGAAATTACAACATGTCTTGTCTGTGGGAAATCATTATTAAAGCCCCTTTGTATAATGTAGCAGATTCCAAGGCAACTGGCTTTTCGGTTCCCATTTTCCTAATTCAATTATAGGCCTCAGGCATACCAGCAGCAATTCAATTAAATATGGTCTTAGAAAAGTTAGTTAGTCCACCTTTTACTACGTATTTGTAGACAGCACTTACCACTCAGTGTTTTCAGCCTTGTGAGTTTATTGAGTTCTATTGAGTTTATTTATGGACCCAGAGGACAGGATGTTCTCAGGTCTGTGTTCCTTGATGTGATAGAAAATTGTTTGCCGAGGCAGGTTGCTGATCAGAAGATTAGAGTCTGTCTATTAATGGCAACTGATTCGATTTGATAGCTCTTACTTGATGAATTCAGTGAGGTAAAATGAAATTTGGTATAAGACGATAAACGCAGTATATATGTACATGTATATGCTGTATTTAAATGTGTATGTGCACATTATTGTATATTCTCTTACTCTAGATGTATGGCTCTCTATATTTATAGATTTTCTTTTTCTTTCTGGATATTCTATATATAGAAAATATGAATTCCTCAGGCTGATCTCAGGGAAAATTTATGAAATTACAGCCTGTTTTCATTCCTAACCTGTCAAATACGGCACTTGATCAGTGACTTCGGTGTCAGACACCAACGCCAAGAGCCACCTTTCCCAGCCGTGTGATATGCCAGCGGATAGCATCAGATTAGAATGCGGCCAGACAGGAAATTTCGTGGCAGTATGATATGCCGCCAATTGGCCGGATGGCACCTGTCATGGCTGGGAGTGTCCCAACAAGTAATTTAAACGCATAATATGCCGACACCATTTAAATGAACACATTTAATGCGGCTACTGCATAATGTGGTGTTAAGAGGTTGGGGTTATTTCACGTATTTCTGTGCGATCAGGTTATTGTTTGGTTGGCAGCGGCGCATATGATACATGGCACACTGCATGTGATTCTAGCTGTCAGTCAAGTGAAAAACACTTATGTAGACAGAGAGCCTTCACTTTTCCCATCACCCTTGAAGCGACACAAAAGAGCAAAAGTCAGTCTTGTTAACATGCACCTTTGAAGCTCAGTGACAGAGCATCCCCTTTACCAGGAAAACACTTTTAACTAAATACTACCTTCACAGTCACAACCTGTGCACATATACTTCATGAAATAGGACTGATTTCTCTCACTGGAGCTGAACTATAACAGGCTGACACTCTCACAAAGAAAGGAATGATGAAATCTGTGCTGCAAACTCCTTAATCCTTTCAATGACTTAATGTCACAGGCAGTTATGCTCTTCAATTTAATGAGCGCTCATCAGGACTGAAGGGTAGAATGCAAGTAGAAGAGGATGCTTCGCCGCCACAGCAAGATGAGAGCAAGACAAGCATTTTGACCATCTTGAAATTTAAAAATAGTCTTTTTGTACAATTTTTTTAAGGCTACATTTTTGCTTCACTAAACAACGCTGGATTACTGACTAGGCAAGGGTTCCAGAGAAAACTGGATTGTAGTAATTAAAAGGAAGAGTTTGATGGTTTAATCATATTAAACTGTGTGTTTTCCTGGATTCATTGAAAAGTTGCCAAGTCCTCCCTGCTAAGAAACAGTCAGACACATAACCACACGTATAACAGCAAACTGCTGTTTATATACTTTGCTTTTGGACAGATTAAAGTTACCTGTGAAATGACACTTCAAGAAAGTGAAAATGTCAAATCATTTTTTTTTAAAAAATGCATGTATGAAGGAATATGAACCACTTAAACCATTTAAAGGATCCAAATCAAACAGCTCTATCTACTAGAGTCATACAACTCATCTGAAACAGCAAATACATTTTTAGGAAAACTTAGTGAGTGAATTATGTTCTCTTCTAGCATAATGAGGCAATGGGGCTAAATAATGTATCTGACAAGATGCACAAATGTTGATTCTGAAAAAGTCAGAAAAATGTTCACTGTGAACATATTTCAGTTGTCTGCCACCAAAAAAGGCAATCTTCCAACACAGTATCCATTTGTAGTGACTACAGCATTATTCAGCAATTTTTATGAATATTTAACTTGAATCACAATCCTTCTCAAACCTCAACTAGAATTACCGCAGTTGTATGCCTCCACGCACCAGTTTACCAGTCCAGTATCTGACCCAATGTCTCCCCTTCTGTTCCTGAGATATGACGCTGAACAATGGCCAGAAAAATGTTTTTGCATGATGAGTGAAGCTGACTTTTGACCTTTGGGATATAAAAGTTTTGTCATAATTAGCATTTAAATTGTGAAAAATGTGTTTTCTGAGGTCACAGTGATCTTGACTTTTGACATGCAAACTCCAATCAATTCATCCTTGAGTCCAAGTGGATGTTTGTACCAAATTTGAAAATACAAAATAAAAAATCCCTAAATGCGCTTTTGAGATATCAAGTTCACAAGCATGGGACAGATGGAAAGCCCAAAAACATAATGCCTCTAGCCTTTGCTATCAGCGGCATGGAGACACAATAAAAGTGCGCTTGTTCCTAAACCTAAAGTCAGGGTCCTCTTTGTCCACTTTGTATGCCCACCATTCTTTCCAACCACCTTCTTATGAAGCCTATGCAGTACATGTCTCTGAACATAATCCAGACAGCCGATATGCTCCCACATCAAGATAATTAGGAAAACAGTTTGGTAATGTACAAATGTAATTTCTAGGAGACAGGGTTGAATCAAAGGACAGTTACAAACCAAGAACGACACAAAGAGTGCAACCGAAAAATAAAACAACTTTCATGTGCAAATCATTTCTTTCAATTATAAATCTGTACATCTCAGTCTGTACCTACTAAATGTACTTTGAAAAGTTCCTTTATCTTAAGAAAAGAGAAAACATCGAACATGTAATGTGTTTAAACCTTTGGCGACTGTGAGCCAATTTGTCCAGTAACAAATCTAGTTTAGACAAAAGGGCCCTTTTTAGCCGGACTAATTCAAACTACCTCTCTTTGATACTGTTTGAAAAAATCCAGTTTACTCAAGCCTAAAAATAGACTGTACTGACTTTTCTGAATGAAAGAGAAGACAGGGAATTCATTACCGTCAATCACAGTAAATTAAAACTTTCAAAAAGCAGGTTTTAACCTCAGAATAATGCCATTTTCCATATTAATGGTACATTGATTACTTGGTCTATTTCAGTGAACGAGCCAGACAAGTTGTCACTGACTGGAACATCCCACGCAATCATTTTGCTGGTGGCACTATTTTTATATGCACATAGAAAAGGCAGCGGACAAAAGTTCACTGCAGTATCCCCTCTGCAGTACCAGGTGCTGATCACTGTAAGGGTTTTGTGTTTGTGACTGTGTTCTTCTGTTCTGCTCCTGTTGTGTCGGTTTTTACTCCTCTGATGCCAACATATTGTGGGCTTTATGCGATCTGTTCCAGCTTTTACGAGCCGCCTCGGGCCAGAGCGGTGTGCACATTATCTCATTAATGGCCACTGCCATATTGTAGGTGGTTACAATTAAGTAGTCCAGGACTCCATTGTCAAGAAGTAACTAACCCATATTTAGCATGCCTTTTAAAAAGCCAGTGTTTAAACCAGGGTTAACTATTCTCAATTAAGATCTACTTTGGGGTTAATTTAACACTCTTAATTGGCTATAAAAGTCCAAGTTAACTAGCTGTCATGTTTATTCCTCACTTGATTGTAGTTAGAGTTTTATTGAACACTTATGCTCTTTCTCAGCATTGCCCTGCTTTACATTCACACAGGTGCACACCTGCACACTCAGGAGCTGACCAGGGCAAGCACCGTCCTCCACTGTTGGCCACCAAGCAGATGGAGGTATGACCCTACTAACCCTGTCTTGCACCAGTACTCACACTGGCAGTTGTTGAAGGAAAGGAAAGACTTCTGGAGATTTGTAGCAACCCCAAGCCCAATGCTTGCAGCTTTGAGTAACTGCAGTACACTGCAGATCATACTAATGCCAGCAATGCTGTTAAAGAAAAATGGGCTGCACGGACAAAACATTTACTGTAATTTACCCACTGTAGCTTTTAATAACAGATATAAGAGTGCCCTCTAAGAAACAACTAAATACATGATGCATGGACAGATCTGGAGCACCGTATTTGTCTCAAGAAGAGCAAAATATTGAATGAAGAAAACATGAGACACTTACATAGTGATGACAATAGTAGGAAAAATCTGAGCAAAGAGAACCTTTTAAGCGTTTCATTAAAAGTACACAGCAATCTCTCCATTGTGTAGAAAATGTTTCAAAAGACTAAATCTTGACTTTAGCAACCCTCTGAAATTACGCCACATTTTCCAGACAGCTGGCTGTGGAGGATGGAAGCTTTTGATATGTGTGATTATGACAGTCTGAACGTGATTTGCACCAAAGAAGGTTTAATCTGCACTCAATGAAATTTAACATTTCATGACTTTGGCAGCCCTCTGCGTCCCTTCATGGTGGAGTTTTGCATCACTATTGCTTCAGCATCATTGCTTTACTTCACTGAGAAATTAGCATGAGCTATTCCAAGACATGACTGGGTGAACATAGCACTTAATGTGCTGTCATTGGTCCTGAAGCATATTGCTGCCATGACAGAGAAGAAAAACGGATCAGTATCTCGATATAATGTGAAGTTTGTTTGTTTTGCATGTTATTATGACATACAAACTCATGTTACAACTTTTCTTGTCATCACAATATACTGTGTAACTTGTGTAATTTAAAACCTGAAACATTTCAAGTTATAAGGTAGACTACATTGTTTTAATTGAATTGTACAGCGTAATTGTTCTCTGCATTTAACCCGTCCTTGCAGAGCAGTGAGCAGCAGCGTGCCACGCTTGGGGACTAACATCAGATCCTCTGCCAGTGCCCTGGTCAGGACTGCTGACAGGTGAATTAACCTAATGTACATGTTTTTGACGGTGGAGGGGAAACTGGAGTGCCCGGTGGAAACCCACGCAGACACTCATGTTTGAATGAGGGAACAACCCATTCTTATTCCCAACTCGTAAACTACCACTGCTGCGCCCTTGATTTTAGGGTCAGACACAGACACAAAAAGGCACCTTTAGAGGTAGCAAAATACGTGGCGGGGTGGTGTCAGATAATAACGTGTCTGGGAAGCACCTTCTGTGGTGGTTTAATATGCCGCTTAATGGGGTCATTTTTAAATGCTGTCTTTGACAGCATAATATAAAAAGCTTGAATCTCCTAAATTGCAGACAGGAGGGGAGGTGGATGGCCTCTGTTTTCTCCCATATGAATGCTGAGCCAAACCATGAGGTTTTTGTCTAAATTTAACCATGTGCTTTTGTTGCACATGGAAATAAACAGAAATATGAGGTGTTCTATTGATGTTGTAAGTGTATTTTGAATTAGACTGTATGCATGTAATGAGCAAAAACTGTATATTTCCTGAGAAAACAGAAGTGCATTTTGAGAAAATACAATGCATGTAACAGGCGACACGACGTGCTGGAACATCAACAACAGATGCAGGAGGATACCTATCACGTCATTTAAAGATGTGAGAATCCACTGACTATGCAATGACTTTTGATAAGTTGGGATGAGAACATGATGTAGAAAACAGTGTGCTGACAATGGATTAACTAAAGAATATGCACCATTTACGCGATCCGATTAAGTTCTTCATGCTTGGGTTGAGACATGTCAACATTCTGCTGTTACTGAGCACGATGAACAATACTGTGATATAAATGAGTACACTAAGAAGTATCTTAAAATGCACAGGGTTGTACAGAGAGAAGAATGAGTCTGACCCTCGAGAGGTAGCATGATTTCTCATTACTTGGAGGTGCAGAAAGGCTCCATAAATACAAACATACCATCTCTGCATCCAAGCGTCGTTGTGACTGAAAGTTCAGTAAGCCATGTGTTAAAGTTTCTAAACAAAGGTGATGATGAGCAAAGACAGGAGAAATTGCTTTAGGTGACGCATGTACGTTAACACATAATTGTATGTGGCATGTTGACTAAAAAGACAAACTAAAGGCATTTGATAAAGGTATAAATGAAGCAATGGAACACTTTTTATAACTCATAATGTGGCTCAATGGCAATCTAACAAACAGCAGGCCCAAGCATAAGTAAATTTTTCCACCTTTGTCCGACACCACAGGGTCTAGAAATTAAACCAAATGCCCCACTGTACTTTGGGTCACGTCATAGCCCTCTTTGTTGCAGCTATGATGGTGTAGTTTGTATCCACTGAGCCCTCCGTGCCTCTGATCAATGAGTAATGAAGCTATACTTCCACAGTGTCTGATTTATTCTTCATTGTGTACAGCCCCATTCATTCTATAATACTTTTTAGAGTATGCTTACTTCCCATAGTACCATCCACCGTGCTGTTTCACAGCAGAATCTTGCCATGTTCATTGAAATCTCAACAGTAGAGTATCTGTGTTTTGGGCTATGGTGAAAAAAAAGTGCAATTTCACAAATGGATACATATCAAAGGGAGTCCACCTCCACCTGAGACCAACTAATCTCATGATAACTTGAAAGTTTCATGTTTAAAGAATGTGAATTATCACTTCATAATGTAAAAAAAAGTTATTACAAGTCATCATGTTTAAAAATCATCTGATAACAAGATAATTACTGTATTGTTACAACAGGAAATATTTACTGTTATAATATGATGAGTTTGAATCATTGTTTGTCGTAATAATGTGCCAAAATCTTGTTTCAACATGAAAAATATTTTGTTATAAAATTAAACTTTTCATATTGAGACAATATTTACTCCATTCTACATGTGTTACAACAGTGTGGTTTTGTAGTGAAAGACTGCGGGCACTAGACTGGCCCGCCTGCAGTCCAGACACGCCTCCCATTAAAAAATGTATGGAGCATTATGAAGCATGCAAACCCCAGACTGCTGAGCAACTGAAGTCGTATAACAAGTAAAAATGGGAAAAAATTTTACTTTCAAAACATTAATAGTTACTTTCCTCAACTACTGTTGTTAAAGGAAAAGGTTTTGTCACACAGCGGGAAACATGCCCCTGTCCCAACTTTTTTGGGACTTATTGCATCAAATTCAGAATGAGTGTATATTTATAAAAACAATCAGTTTTAACATTTAATATCTTGTCTCTGTACTGTATTCAATTGAATATAGGTGTTTTTTTTAAATCATTGCATTCTGTTTTTATTTACATCTTACACAGCATCCCAACTTTTTTTTTTAGAATTGGGGTTGTAAAAATGGATTAACCCTGGGCTCAGTAACCTTAGCAAAGAAAAACTCAATTATGGAACACTGAATGCTGGTACTCAATGAGAAAGTCACTTTATTCCTCTCTTGCCCTTGAATTTACTGTGTCTGAGAACTGGACATGTGATTTAAGTCCTGCAGGTGTTTTGCCTCTCAACATGTTTTTGACTTAAAGATTCAATCTACATGAACACATTTGATGACTCTGGTGTCAATCTTTGGCAAAAGCAGGGTTACACTCACTCACAGATCTAAACTGAGGAGATCAAAATGATCAAATATAAATTAATAATGTGAATTTTATTCAGGGTGGATTTTTCTTTTCCTGTCAGCTCACAGAGCTGAGTTTAAAGGGCTCATTGACGCAGGTCCGATATTGTTCCGGACCAGTTAGATGTCCAAGAGTCACAAAGTGTATTTTATGTGGAGGCCTGCGTTAAAATAATTATATTATGGAGCACTTTAAAGAGAGTGGAAGCATCATAGGGAATGCATAAATGGTACCTGAAGCCAGCACGAAGAACGCTCACATGTATTCCCACTGACCTGTGGTCAGATCCCAGCAGAGTCTGCTCTGCTGAGCTGGATCAAACTCTCAGGCTCAGTGTCGTTTAAAGCTGCCTCCCGTTCATGAACAAAGCTCCAAAGAAAATCACATCTTTGGTATGAGGGTTACACAGCAGCCTGCAGGGCATAATTCGCCATTAAAAACTTAATTGCTAGTGATAGTCTAAATCAGTTTAATTTCTTAAAGCTGAAACTAATCAGAATTTGGGAAAAACAAAGGGCTGACTGTTTAAAAGCCCTCCAGAAATGTGCATTTTATTGAAATGCAAAAGGGAACACAAATTTCTTTGTGTTAAAGTAATTGAACCAGGTGGCTTAATGGTGCAGGTATTTTCTTCAGTAAAAGTCCCTACCATTTCTCTGTTTTATCTTCCTAGTGTCTGTAGTAACTTTAAAGAGGTAATTGTTATCTTTAGTCCTATTGATTCGTCCCTCTGGCTTTCTTAAATTTTAAACATGAAACCCTTTGTCATCTGTGTTTTTATCACACTGCAGAATGAACAATACTGCTCTCTCTCCCCCCCTCTCTTTCTCTCTCTTTATATATGTATATATATGTGTATATATATAGATATATATTAACTGATTAAATCAAAGTGTGACTTCTAAGTAGCCTCAGTGTGCCAGGCTGGGTTGAACACAGAATGAAAGAGGGAATAATTAATATGCTGTAATGCTTTGATTTTTTGTAATGTCTGATGTGATTTCTTTGTGTTTGTTGTATGGTTTTGTTTGATGAAATGTTGGCTTATTTTTATGTGTATTTATGTAAAACAGTTGACGTGTTGGGATGCAAAACAAATTTCAGATTTTTTTTCTGACAATAAAATGAAATGAAATTAAATCTAATAATAATAATTAATTATATAATAATAATTAGTAACAGTGGTAGCAGCAGCAGCAGCAGTAAACCTATATCACTATTATAACTATTATACTTGTATTATTTGTATTATTGTATTGTCATTATTTTATTCAAGTATACAATAAGCTAGCAGTAGCATAGAGTAAATATGGTGATGCAAAACTGCATCAAAATGCATAATTTGTGACAAATTGTTTACTCTCCTCTTTAATTTAAATCATCACGATGTAAAAGCAAGCGAATATTAAATTGGCTATAAGAAGATGATTTTCATTTGCTTGTATATTTACATGACACAGCGAATGATCTTTGAAGGGTGGGAACTAGTGTCCCCCGAGGCGCACTGTGTTTGGTAAAGCGCACAGCGGATGCGCGGGGTAAATGGTCATATCATAATTTGCCGCCACAGATAAACATGTTCCAGGGAACATCGTTGCTCATGTTTGTCAGACTTGATTAGATGTTATTTTACGAATCCTAAAACAAAATAGTCTTTGTTAGCGGAATCCACAGACGAACTCAAGGAGAGGATACGAGCGCGAGTTTGCTGACCAAGTTCGGAGACCAGACACCGGCTGGAGAGCGCACGGTGCGCGCTTTAATTCCAACACGGAGGATTTAAGAGGATTCAAATATGAATGACACGGACGTGTTTTGCAAAAACAACCAGACTGAGAACTCAACTCACCCATCATGTCTGAGTTCAACTTCCTCATTTTACAACCACATCGACATCACCACCTTCATGCACATATTCCCTTCAATCTATGGCATCCTGTGTTTCGTGGGAGTTATAGCCAATGGACTGGTCATCTACGCGGTGAAAGTATGCAAGAAGAAAATGGTTTCAGACATCTACGTGCTGAACTTGGCAATAGCCGACATGCTGTTCTTGCTTGTGATGCCCTTTAACATCCACCAGCTGGTCAGAGACAGACAGTGGGTCTTTGGAAACTTTATGTGCAAAGCAGTGGTGGTGGTGGATGTCAGCAACCAGTTTACCACAGTGGGAATAGTTACTGTGTTATGCATTGATCGGTAAGTGTAAAACCCATAAAATAATAATAATAATAATAATAATAATAATAATAATAATAATAATAATAATACTAATAATAATAATAATACTAGTAATAATTAATTAATTAATTAATTTCCTTTTGTTTGTTTGTTAACCAGTTTATCTACAGGTGCCATCTAATTACTAAACAGCCTATCTGAAACTATAATGGGGTAGGGTAATAATCTGTGCAACAGCCCATGAAGACACAATGTTCCCCGCATAAATGATGTATGGTGTCATGTTTATGATCTGAACACACTCAGGACATTTAAATGAGTCTGAGTGCCAAGTGTTAGACTGATAAAGATCTCAATTTGAAGGTAATCACTGCAGCAGGAGTTGTTCTTAGAGTCATAATGTCACATATCTTCAGTATAATGTACATAATGATCTTCTGTAGGGCCACTAGACCAGCTAATTATATTCTAATGAGCAGCACCACCTGCACTGAAAAACATACTTTACTGGCTCCAGAACATTTAGCAGTGGACTTTTTACTCTAATGTTTTATCATTATCATTTTATCAATTCTGTTATGCAGTATCTAGCCTCGACATCACAACAATTCAGCTCTATGTTTTCAAATCACTTTAATTAGTCTTGTTAAACTTAAAAAGGTTTGCGACAGTAATTACTGACAAAAAGATTGAACAGAAAAACTAAACTCCAGCACTGTCAAAACAAGCAATTATAGGCTGTAATCTGCTCTTAAAAAGGATTAAACTGATGATAACCTTTAACAAACAAAAAAAAGCTATCTGGTGCCACCTCAGATGATTAGAAATAATACAAAAGGCAACATAATTTTAGTCTTTTAAAACCTTTCACAGGGCAGATTAAATGTATTATTCGACATCTTAATTCAATGACAACAAAAGTTGAGTTTTCTATTTGACAGCTCCAATAAGAAACTCAGCCTTATACAATTAAAATTAAATTTTTATGCAGTGTATCTGACTTTAAGAGCACAATTAAGTCATAGTGAAAAAGTTAACTTTTAATATTAAAATGAAATAGTTATATCTGATTTTTTAAAAAAAGTTGTCAAGTCTACTCATGACAACACCTTTTTTTTCCCCTCTCAGGTGTCAGACAAATAGACTATTCAAAAATGCATAGGTACGGCCTGTAGTTCAGCCAACAGCCCTGAGAGCCAGTGAAACTCCCCTGGATGGTGTATTTTGCATCAATTTGTGTCATCCGGTGGAGTTTCGCCATGGGGAGGCAGAATATTTAGGCACTGGATAGATGGCAAGTTTACCACGGTTCACTGACACATACTACCCAGGTTTTTTGTTACAACAGTGTTTGAAAATCTTTAAGTTTATCTTTAAATACAAGCAATTTTAGAGTAGTGGTTCCCAACTTATGGGTCACAGTCTAAAAGTGGGCTGTGGGTCCATTCTGAATGGACTTTAAGTGACTCTTGATCTTGCCAACTTTGGAAAAAAGGTGAATTTCCGGCACAGAGCTTTTATTTTGAAATGCTGTTTATGCTTATTCTTGCAAAATATATTATTTCTTTCTGTTCGAAGCCAACGTGTTGGTTAGATTTTGGTTGCAATGGTGGCAATTGCGAACTAATGCTTCAGGGGATAGAACAATAAACACAGGGGATATTTAAGTATTAGAAAGAAATACGTGTGGATGTTGTAAAGTAATATCTTTTTTGACCTGAACTGATTTGCTCTCATGATATTTTTCCACACACCACAGTGAGACAACTACAGAGCAGAGAGCAGTTAGTGTGCTGGAGTTCTGGCTTCCCAAAGTTTATGTTTTTGATTGTATCGATATCCAACTTGGCTGATGTCAGGAAACGCATCACTATGCCAGACACTGGGTATTGATCTGCAGTTCCTGATTTAACCATCACACTAAAGTATATTTATTTTACTTCAACAGTGGATGCCAGCTTCTGTCTAAAATCAGAATGCAAAACCATGGATGTATAGTTGGAGATAACTGCGATTTAGCCGGATGTCCTGGAGAAAATTACAAGAATGTCTGAGTCTCAATAGTTTACACGCCTGCAAAGTCTAACCAGACCATTTGGGCATGAACAGTAACATGTGGACAGCAAGTGGAAGCACTCAATTTGCTCCATTTAAATGACACTTGGTGCAAGTGATGACAAAGTGGCCAGCCATTTCCTGCAAATGTCCTGACAACTGTCAATTTTATCTAGCTGAGCAGCTCCTCAAATTGAAACACAATCGAATGCAAAACCCCAAATGGAAATGTGTTCATTTTCTAACTGCTGTCACCCTGTCTAAATTATACTAATTTGTTACTGCATTCGTCACTCTACTGAGCACGTAATATATTGAGAGGGTAACCCTGACATGGTACTTGATTTCATCATTCCCCCTTGCCTGATTTGAGTCTCTGAGCTCGTCAAGGATGAGAATGACCTCTTGAAGCAAAACTAATGGTCTTTGCATGCACTTCGGGAAAGTTGTTTTTGTCATTTGTGTTTCTGCTCTAAAAAAGTAACTTCCTCTTTCCTAGGTACATTGCTATCGTCCACCCCACCTCAGAGAGGAGGACCATCCAATGGACCATCATCATCAACCTCCTGGTGTGGCTGGGCAGCTTCCTTCTTACCGTCCCTGTCATGATGTACGCCAAGGTTGTGCGCAGGCAGCATTTGGAGGTGTGCATGATGGATCTGGACGGGCCCGAGGACATGTACTGGTACACTCTCTACCAGTCCATCCTAGGCTTCATCATCCCTCTCATCATCATCAGCACCTTCTACTCTCTCACTCTCTACCACGTCTTCAGCTCCATCCGCCGTGTCAAACGTAAGCAGTCCATTTGGGCTAGAAGAGCCACCAAGATGGTCCTTATGGTTATCGCCCTGTTCCTGATCTGCTGGTCACCCTACCACGTCATTCAGGTGATCAACCTGACCAACAACAGCCCGACGATTGCCTTCATTTACATCTATAACATCAGCATCTGCCTCAGCTACTCCCACAGCTGCATCAACCCGCTCATGTTGCTCATCTTTGCTCAGAATTATCGCGAGCGCCTTTGTGCCAGGAACACGCTGCACAGCTCCCAGCACTCTTCGAAGGTCACGGTGGTTAAAACGGATGGTTCCAGTACAACCAACGATCCCAACTACCGCTGTACTGTCATCTAATCAGAGACACATCTTTTTGTATATACACATGTAAATGTTTTTGCTGCTCACCCCAAAAGGAAGCATGAATGGTGCAGCCTGCGAGGTATTTTTCTGCAGCGTTTTTTCCATGAATAAGTCTGAAGTTACCAAACTGAAAAAAAAACGAGTATGAAGCTTGAGCAAGAAATGTCAACCATGAGTAAGTAAAATAATTCCAACATATGCAGTGCAGTACTCACACAGTTAGTCACAGTCACACATAATCATTCCTCTTATAGCTGACCTATATCTTTCCCTGCTTCTGCATGTAGAATGAACCTACATGTCACACATTTACTTGCCTTATCGATTTGTTTCTATGTGTTTTCATTTATTTTCTTTCCTCCTACAACTTAGGTCCTGCTAAGCACACCTGAAGTGTCACACACACATGCATAAAAGGGGAACTATGTCCAGTTTCAAAATTCATACATTTTATTCCTAGTAGAAAAACAGTACAACATGAAAAAACTCCCGAATCCAAAAACTAGAGAGCTAAAACCCAAACTGGTGATGTCACCAAGTATAATGTCTGGAGCCGCTCTATAGACAATGAATGGTAAAAAATGTTCTAGGTGACATTAAGAGCATCTGGGGGGAATGCTCTGAGTATATGGATACATTTTGTCTTTCGTAATGGAGAACACTACGATAGAATAAGCTCATTTGGGTATACAGAAGAAAACAAACATGCTGTGAGCCTACAAATTCAGGATCCCATTCATTGAGCCTGTTCACACCTGGTATCAACATGCATTTTGGGTGATCAGATCACAATTGAACGGCGCTAAATACAAGTGGAAGTGAACACTAAGACACACTGAGGTCTGATGAGTCCAACCACTTGCTTAAGTGGTAGGGATGCATTTGACCACATATCTAATATTTCGACAAGGACTACGTATTAAGCAGGATATGGATATTATACTGGTGACAGCATACTAATGCTCTATAACTTGACCATTTGACAACAAATTGGACAAAGTGTTTCTTGACCAACTATCCATCATTTTGGCTTTAGGAAGGAGACGTGTTGCGCTCTAACATATCGCTAACAGCGATATCTCCAGCTGTGCTGACACAACCGTTAACATGACTAGCAAGCATGCTAACAAGCAGCTAACCCGTGTGTGGACGTCATAACTTTGCACTGGACCTTTTAAACCTTGTAGTATATGAGCATATGTGGTTCAGCAGTCACATGACAGACAAAGGTGTAAATGATGATGTGTCTCAACTGTCCTCTTGTGTTCAAATCACTGAGGCGCACGTTAATACTATAAACGTAGAAAAAGGCTCAGTTTGAGAGTTTGAGAATCACTTGGTTTATGGCTTTGAGAGAAATTCGCTCATGTTCACATGTATTGATTGAATCTTCCCTCCTGAACCATGGAAATAAAATATTGGACTTTTTAATTTTGGTAATTTTCAACGCACTTCATCCTTTTATCTGTTCTTTCAATTCATATGTCTCCTCTACGCCACTTATTTATCTCTCGATTTCCCATCATCATTTATTGACAAAATGGTCTGTTGTTGCCATTCTGATTGTTTAATTCTTTTTTTTCATATATTTTGTCAGTCTTCCTTCTGTCATCCTCTTTGTCTTTCCTCATTCAGTTATAAATATACACACACCTATACACATACACACATGTGCCCCGCCTATCCACTCCTAGCAAAGTTAAGTGACTTACATATATTTTTATTTTATCTTTAGTTTTTGTGAGGTTGTTCAGTTTGGCAAGTTTGTTTCATGTTTCCTTCGTGTTTCCATTATGGGATGTGTTGCTTCTAAACCTTTGTCCCTTGTCTATTTCTATGTATTTTATGTCTCTACACCATAAAAAAATATACAAACAAATAGTGTTTTCAAAAAGAAAATCTAACACAAAGGAAACAGATCCACTGCTCAGAGGAAGTCTACAAAGGACAACAACTGCTCCTGAGCCAAAACTAAAAGGAATATCCGCAGCACTGACTTTCAAAGATGAACTGATGAGAAGGGACGCTGATGAGCGACTTAAGTGTCTATCTTTTTCTTTTCAGAGCTTTCATTAACCTTTATCAACCGCAGGCTACATCCAGTATCATGCTGGTTTGTGATAACGCTGAAGTGCAGCTTGTGAGATCTGTTGCTAACAAAACATTAGCATGTTCAAGTGTGAAATGTTAAGATTCGCCAGCTGTCTTATTATTAACAGCATCCTGCGGGCTCATCATGAAATTTAATCCCATTCCACAGTTGTAAGAGAAATTTAATGGAGGATTTTATCTCCACATGTTGAGATGTCTTAAATGTGTGTCTTTTTAAATAAGGAACCCTTTATAAAGGGCTTATGAGGTGTAACCAATGACTTTATAAATGGTTAATACAAAATGTACTGACGCTTACAGATCAGTTTTAAGACAGTAATAGATTGGTGCAAGAATGAGTCCTAAAACTGAGAGTTGAGTAAGCATCTGAGCACTCATGGTTCTCTTTTCATGAAGTCAATAGAGTTTTTTTGAATGAGTTTTTGGTGAGAAGCCTGAAACAAGGTCTGTGGTTACCACAAGTTCTACGACTTAAAACAAGTCAGTAAATACTAGAGTTGAACCAAATACTCAGACAATATGGTTTTTGCGAGTTTGAGTATCATCCAAATAAAACGTGTCAATATCTGTACTCTCGATGAAGGAAAATCCTCATTTGGAAAGCTGTGTTCAATTTCTTATTTTGTAATCAAAAATAATCTGAAGCTCATTCCTGAGATTGTTTTTTTTTCTTTAAATAAACAATCAATATAGCAACTTCTGGTCAACCCATTACAATTTAAGACTCAAAATTTCTACTTAGGCCCCACACAGTTAAGATACAACCACTTCCACTTAAAACCCCACACATTCTGAGCACAGCTTTAGATACAGATAATTTAACTGGCTATACAGCCACAAAAACAGATAATGGTGTACTTGCTCATCCCTAGTAAATACCTTGCCTTTATGTGTCTTAAAAAAGACGGTTGCTAACAAGTGGCTAAACTAGAATACAGATCATCATCACGCCGTACATGGCTTGATGTGATGGAAACATTGTCATGTGACCATGGTGTAGTTCATTAATAGCCTAACATTAGCTTTTTACTTCTGGAAATGGCATTTATGCCTCAAAAATCAGAACATTTGAGTTAATTTGTGAAGATTATCTTGCTGAACAAAACATGTAAAAAAGTAAGCTTTTTTTTGTTTGTATTTTACATTAAAAAAAAAATCCAAATCCAATGGGAAAATCCCATAGGCTTTTTGATGAGGGACCGAGGTTGACCTTACTTATATGTTGACCTACAAATACACATCATTCCAGCTGCAGCACTCTTTAGGAACATAAATTGAATTTCAGGTTAAATCGAATTTGCTGGTGTTAATCCTTTGAGTTTCAATGCAGTTAGAAATGTTGGTAATCCATTAATGAAGTATTGAAATACTGAGGTCTGAGTTTCTAAATGTTAATAAGTTGTTTATATACAGTATGTATATATATATATGTGTGTGTGTGTGTGTGTGTGTGTGTGTGTGTGTGTGTGTGTGTGTGAGTCCCATATTGTCAAAGGTGGTTTTCACACCATCGAAACCCGAAATTTGCTCCTAATAATGATTCATAATTGATCTACATATCTTATGTATTAACCACAATGGCATTAATTACAATTCTATTACAAACCCTTTTAAAGCCCTTTATTCTAATCTTTAATTAAGCAACTGTTTGATAGATAAAAGAGAAAAAAGGTACTTTATAGTATAGCAAATTATAGTACTGGTTGTTTATTCTGAGCACAATGTCTGTTGTTTTGCTACTAAGCAGAACAGCCACTTTCTGTTTGTTCTAGACTCTAATCACATGTAGTGTAAAACACCAGTGACTGCTTCACACTTAATGTCTCACCAAAATAAAGATTAACAAGAATCCGTCAGATTGTGATGATAGGCCTGTGGTAGGGAAGTTGATCCCTGTGGATGTATAACAATCACAGCAGATTAGTTTTAAAATACTATATATCAGATATTCAGTGTTTTTTCTCTCTTTGTTTATTTATCAAAGTCCTTAAGCCTTTTGAGCTAAAGTTACATCAATGTGAGGTTCACTTTAAATAAAAGAACATTTAAACACTGATAGAAGTGTTACGTGAGAAGAAATTTGGTTAAACTAATATAAATTTGATACTTTATTGATATTATATGTATATATAGACTGTTTTGCTTGTCTTTTTACTGTGTTGTCCTATATTTAATGTAATGACCTTCAGATTGTGACTGTTGTTTGTCTTTCTTATTTTCAATGCAAGACCTGTATGTATTCACTCAAACTGCTCAGACGCAGCTTTTAGACTTTGAAGTGTATTTTTTGTGACAAGGAGCTATTTTCATAATGGACCTGGAGGAGAAATACAGTGATATTGCAGGGTTAACAAAGCCCACATGAAGGACAGGTAATGCTCTCGCACTAATGTTGTGTCAGTTGCCTGATTGTACATTTGCATAATGGAAAGTGAGAGGTAATGTGCAGGAAATTTATATTTGCATTATATTTTGTCACCAGAGTTAAACATGTTTACAATGGCACGGGAGCACTAAATGTTATATACTGTGTGTCCTGTTCACATCTCCTACACTCAAGCAGAGGTGCATCACTGCTTATCTCACTGTCATGTGTGGTTCTTCTCTTTGCTGTGTGTAAAGACTATAGGCATTGTTTTTATTTTGGCTGGTAATATTGGTAATGTTCATAACTAATACACAATATCAATATGTTCAAAATGGGCCAAATAAATGGTCAAAATTGATGCAGCAGAGGTTAAGACATCCTGACTTACATCCTTAGCATTGGTCAAGCCCCAAACACTGCCAGCATTTTTGATAATGCAACCAGTTTAATCATTTCGTGAGAAAGTCCACACCTCCATTACAAAATCATAAGTTATAGATTTCAGGCCCAAGCGCAGAAAACTACGTTGGCCTGCAGAGGTAAACCATTGCAAATTAAGAAGATACTTATAAATTGATCCAACACAAGCAAATTTTAAAAAGACCAATTTGACAATGCACAATGGTTAGAAAAAACAGAGAAAACAAGACCAATTGCATTTTAATAAAGGCTGTTTACAGGTGACACTAAAAAGTGATGCACACAGATGGGAAATGCCTGTTGTTGCCATGGCTGTCGCTTATGAAGTTATTAAAGTTGGCGTTCCATCACTGGTGTTGAAAATAAGCTAAAATCTGATTGCAGATGTCTGATGTTAACCAATCATTATCCCATTGCTAATTATCAGCCTACCAATTATAAAAATCTGATGAAATACACACAATTCATTTTGAAACATTATGTTTCTGGCTATAGTTACATTCTGATATGTCACTAAGTCACGTTCAACAATGAAAATAAATTGCAAATTGTTTGAGTCCCTCTGTTGAGTCCTTCCAATTTATTGCTGCTGCCTGAAATGCCTTATTTCACAGCAGCTTTTCTAAAAAACTGTGATGCATGTTGGAATGTTTTTAAGTGGGGTTCTTTTGCAATGACAATGCAGAGGCAAGGGAAAAATACAAAGTTGTGATGCTGTCTCAGATTCGGTGCCTATTATTATATGCATTTAGTGTTTCCCAGAAAATAAAAATCTGCAACGATCAGCAGTTGTTGCTATTTGATACAGCACCAGCAACTTATTAGCTGCTCTTCTCCTGCTCTCTCTGCCCCGTTAGCACAAGATGAGACAGCAGTAGAGGCTAACACCACACATTGTGCCGTTAAAGCATCCAAACAATCTTGCACCGACACAGGAACAGTATTACTCAGTTGTCATTTTGGGCAGCACTAGCCCTGTGATGCTAACAGTTAGGCTTGTCACTGTGTGTGTGACTTTGTCACAGGCCCAGAGGTCACTCCTGCAGTAGTCTCATGATAAACAGAGAGAGAAAGTGGAGCAAGGAGGGGCTGAGAGAATCAATATGCTGTTTCACAAAATAAAACGTTAAAGGAAAGACTATGAAAAATTGGACACAATTGCAAGGTTGCACAGAATTCATGGAAATTGGCTGAATTTGTGTCAGCATGTTTCTGTTTTTTTTTTCATGTTTTCACTTTTTGACTTTTTTTTATTTTTATAAATGCTGTATATGTGTTGGAAAATTGGTGAGATGTTTTTTTTTTTAGATTTGTTGTGCGTTGAGCTCAGAGCGACCATACATTACCCCCGATGGCATCAATGTGACATCACCAGGGTACTTCTCTCCAGTACAGAAGATAAGACTATACAACGGTTTACACTGTGCGTAAACTGAAAGGAATGAAATCATCACAAACTAGCTTGGGGTCAAGGGGTGGCCCACAGCCTATTTTTATTTCACAGTAAGTGGCAGGTATTTTGGGACTGTTGAGTAGTTGTCACTTTTTTGTGATGGTTGCTGTATCCACTAGCCAATTAAATTCTTTAAAGTTTATGAGGTAGTTGTAGTATATGGTAAAACTTAAAGGCAAAAACTTATAATAAATCAATACATGAGTTGTAAATAATTATAAACATGGTTTTTAAAAATTCAGGCAGACATTGTTCAGTATACTTGAATACATACTTTCAATTGTTTCCCAAATGTTGACACTGGAGAAACTGCAGCCTGTGCTTTGATAGTCACTAATTTCAGCAGTATTAAACACACTGTTGTCCAGAGACTGCTTTCATTTTTATTTAATTCATCAGTGCTCTTATTTCCTATTTTAACAACCATAAAGAGTACCTGGATGAGAGTCAGGCTTTTAATCATTGAGTGGCGCAGTGGTAATATTCGTGATTTATCTTTGATTGCCTTTACCCACATGAAACAAAAACACTTGACTTTGTTATTTACAGTGTTTCTCACAAGCTCTTAAGTTATTTATGACTGTAGCAGGCTGTTATGGGATGCCAAGTCAAGCAGTGGAAAGGGACTGCATGAAAATGAGAAGCACTGTCATTTACGGTGTTGTGGGAGTCTATTTGCCTCAAGTATGTCTGATGTTGTGGGACATACTTCCTTTTGGAAGCAAAAGTCAGAGGACTGACTGCAGAAACAGTTTCAGAGTCACGAACAATAATCCACTTAAGTGACTGGGAATGAGACCTCAACCTCGACCTTAGTTTCTGTTTGATTCTCATGTTAAGACCTGCAGATTCACAGGATTTAACAAGCTATATTAAATTCCCTCATGTGACACCACAGCAGTTTTATCAATTTAAGATTCTTTTTTTTTAAGTCATGAGGCCAAAGTACTGCTGTGGATCCTCTGTGTAATTTGATCTGAAAGTTTTGAACAAAGATGAACAAAATGCTCATGTCCCTTTGCTGTTTTTTTCCTATTTGAGAAGATTGCCTCGAGTAAACCTTTGACAATCCCTACTGTGTAGATTTGTTGACACTGACACAGCAAATATTTGAAGGCAATCTGCAATTTTCCCTTTAGGGTAAAGAGAACACATGCACATAAATAAAGACCATTCCTGGAACACTGAAAGGGGAAAAATGTTTTCATATATTTATAGAGGTACTGTGATGCACAAACAGGAAGCTAAGGCTACAGCAACCGGTTAGCTTAGCTTAGCAACAGGAAACAGGGAATTCACAGGGAATGATTCAATTATTCACAAATTGAGGATACTCTGAGAGAGCTTCTAACTTATAGCCTAAAGATTCTTAGCAAGATTCCTAACCAAGGTGTGTTTTGGGAAATTCTCAGAGCAACACTAAGTAAGCAAGGGACATAACTTTTTATTGTGGTGAGGAGGTGCTGTTGACCCTGTTTGCTAGGTATGGTGCATTCTTTTCAAGATGTGATTGGTTGTCACAAACGCCTTTTTCTGAGCCTGCAAGGTCTGGGCACCTAGTTAAAATTAAATGCACTGCAACACAATAGGATATTGTGAAAGAGTTTTTTTGTTCGATCACACTGCTACACGGTTTGCAGTTGTAAATATTTTAGTGTTGTGCTCACTTTATTTCTGGCATTACACTGTATCATTATAGCATTGGGTGTGAAATATTTAAGTACCCCTAATGATTTTTTCTAATTTCTGCCATTTTTTTATCCTCTTAAACTTAAGTATCTTCAAGTCCTCCTCCCTAACATTTTTTTTAATCTTAGCAGCTCTCTTAAGGACTAAGATGCTTCCGCAATTTAGAAAATGTCATAATTCTAAGAATTTTCTTTGAATTTTGTCACTAGGAGCAACTCTTTGTAAAAGGGAGCTTTGTGAGTCGGGCCCCAGGAAGTTACTGAGCCTGGGATCTAGTTGCTTAGAAATAGGCAAGTTACAGCATCTTCACTGATTGTCACAAAAGCCAAATATAAGGAATATGAGTAAAATAATGGCCAAATATGAGATTTATTTTTCCTGATTAAACTTATAACAATAAATCACAACCAAACACATCCACAGATATTAAAAAAGAACAAAAGAAAGACGCAGCTAGCAAAAAAGTCACTGCATATACTTACTGTAAATGTGTATACTTATGAGGAAAATATACATTTAATGTTGAATAGAAATACAGTTTCTTTCAAAATAAATGATTTTTCTTGCGTGTGGCAATTTGTCTTTTTTGAAGTGAGATCTTACAGTATGTGTCCTGATGGTTCAATATAAAATTTAAGAGAATTAAACATGTTATCTGACCCTCCTCTTTCACATTCACTGGTACAAGCAGCACCTGCTACGCAGCAAAAACACATTCTGGACCTGATTCAAGAAATGGTTGTACAGCAGTCCTTTTATGATCCGGACAAACACATAAATCACATGACTTCCCCCCTCACTTCCTCTTTGCTCTGACTTCTCTCTCCTATCTCTGTGAAGCAGATCCCTCTGAGGCCTTCTGGAGACAACATAAATCAAATTATGGATTCCTTACACTCATGTCTCAGGCCTGGCGAAAAGAGGCCAAACCTTTATTTCTTGCATTACACGAAGTGCTATTATCACAAGACCATAAAAGATGCTCATCTGACAAACTCTCCACTTTGCTGCTGCTGCTGAAATATTATATAAGTTCACTGCATGTAGAGTAAGCGGGCTGGTTTTACAGCACTTTTCAGGTGCTCAGGTGAAGAGTTATGGCTTGTGAACCAACGCTGATGATAAAAACTTCACTTGTTAACATTAAAATGCTGCTGTGGCCCGGTGCTGTCGCAATAACATAGATATTACAGTTGAAAATATTGCCTTGTGGATGTTGAAGTAGGGTGGTCTCTACTGTATTTAGGAGAATTAGACTTGTACATTTCTGCACATCCACCATCGACACCAAAACTGCACCCAAATATCACAGTCTCACACAACACCACTATTTCAGTATTGCCAAAGATGACTCATGGGCTGGATTAACTATAATAAAATGAATTCTGTTAACGAATTTAACATGGTCTGTGTAGCTAAAGAGCCAACCCCTTTTTTCACTGCACCATTGTCATCCAAAAACTAATAAAAACACATCAATGAGCCACACCGGTGCACTGTCTTCCTTTCCTACAATAAACATGGGCATTGCAGTTTATTTCAAGTCAGTCCCACATGAACCATCCTGTTGCTGTAAATACTCATTACAGCATCAAATGTGTATTAATATGCAACTAAAATTAGTCTCTCAAACATGCACAATTCAATCCTGACTGAGTAATTCCTGCTGAACAGCACAATGCCCAGCTGTTTTAGGAAATGTCTGAGCCTCTTGTAAAATCTGACCCATTTTCAAACATGATTTCAGTGAGAACCAACGGACTAAGGACTGGCTGCCGCAGACAGGGTAGGGAACCCATAAGTGTATGGCACTTGCGGACTATCTGATAAATGTGACACAAGCTTTATCCTTTAATCAAATCATGGATGGTTTACTGAGTTAGAATTACCCTAAAGTGTCAGAGGTCCCCTGAGTTTCAACTTCAAAATGTTGTTCAGATTAACACTTACAGACCAGGAAGAGACTAAAAAAGACCACAAAGAGGTGCAAGGGAACTGCAAAAACAAGACAAAACGATCACTTGGGGTCACAAAACAACTACAAAGAGACACAAAACAAGCAAAAGGTGACATAAAATGCACACATAAAAGATTCATAATAACTACAAAGACACACAAATCCACCACAACGCATTTTGTAGAGGAGGTAGTGGGACCTTTTGCATACAGGTGCCAGGGGCCCATTGTCTCAAAATCCGTCAATGAGTCAAATCCACGTGATCAGTCTACCTTGATTCAAATAGTGGTGGTCTCTTCTCATCCTGGCTGCTTACATAAAGGTCAGAAAGCACAAAACAAAAACACTACTGCACTACTTATGCATGGGTGTGTTTTTGGTGACCAGTCACTGTTTTTCCACCAGGGTTAGCGTCTCGAAAGCAGTTGTATTTTTTTAGTATGACAGCGCTGTATTTCAAAGCAGGATTTTGCCTCCACAACAGAGTTTTTCAAACAGTAACTTAACTTGTGCTTAAACTTAATTACACATTAACCACAGGGTTGTTGAAATGTAACATTTCAACATATCAGCAACATAATAACTTGCACATGTATCATCCTATAGAGCCTGCATTTGATTTTGTATCTAATTGTTCTCCAACTGTCTTCATCATTCTGAAACAAAAACATAAACACATGTGAGGATGACTATTCTTCACTCCTGCCACCAGCAAATAGGCAAAAATTGTGATTTTATTATTTTTAAGTCACATAACATTGGTAGGGTAGGAATTTGGCATCAATACCATTGCTTGTCTTGTAAACATTTTTCGTTAAATATTATTTTGGGGTAGAGTTCACAGAGTAAATGTGCTGCATTGGAATCCATGCCATAATAATCTGACCTGCTCTTAGTGCAAACTGAGGATTCCCGACAATGCCAAGTATATGTGGTCTTCAATAATCTGAACCGAGTATTAGATCAATAGAAGAACAATTACTCAGTTATATTAGATTATTTTGTGAATAGCATAGTAGGATAAAGAACATCAGCATAAATTATTATCTGAATGACATAGAGTTGAAATTATTTTAAAAACCTAAGAGAAAAGTTTCAAAACTGGAGCCCAAGATGTCCCCCCCTTCGCTCCGCCTCTGTGTGGCAGCAGGTACATTTAAAGATTGTGTTCAATACATTGGAGAGAGAGGAGTATGCCATGAAAGTGCTGCAGTTGGCTGCTTGGTCTGCAGCTCACAGGCACTGCTTCTTTTTTCCGATGTGAAAATATAAACCAGACCCTTTTGTGTTTGAGATCAAAAGTGAAGTTAAAATTTTCTCAAGGTGCAAGGGGCGACTGTCATCTTCATCAACTTTTACAACTAAAGCACAAATTGAACATAAGGGCTCTTGGAGCCCTGAAGAGCATGGACTCAATACCCTTAAGCACCACACACTGCAGTGACTGAGGTGCTTCTTAAGACTGAACCACTAAAAAAAAAAATCATTGCTGGTGTTGTCAAGACCAGACTGGTGACCATACTTACTCCTTGTGCGAAATTAGGTGTAAAAACTTTGTTACAGCATTTATATACACTACATCAGAATACTACTTTACCATTTAAACATTAATCCATCCATTTTGAATGTGCTTATTATATCTAAAATGTCATCTTGGTGTTTTCATATTGTCACTTTCTCTGTAAAACAAAGAAAAGAAAGACTGAAAGAAGAAATGTCTCCTGCTTCCTCCTCTTTCAGTTGACTAACAACATAATTGTGCACTGCAGCCGTCGTCTGGAAGGCAGGCAAATCAACAGACAAAACATAACCTTTATTTAACTGGGAAGTCACATGTGACCTAATTAAGGTGAGACAAGTTTAACCAACACATCTTAAACTTTCTGCTTGTTCTCAGCAGGTTCAATGAGGTTTCTGTCACTTATTTTCTGTATTCAATTACATTTGAGCTCAATGGAGACATCAGGCTTTATAATGCTTTCATACCGAGGCCAACAATCATACCTGCACTGAGGTCCTCAAGTCAAGTCATGCTTTATACTAACATCATCGACTGTCAGCATGGAGACACAGAGTCAACACTTCTGCTGTGATAGAGGAATAAAACATGAGTGATCGCAGAGAGAGCTGTTCACATTGTTTCTACACAAAAGGTACACACTCACTTCATCTGTGAAGGTTACCAGCCATGCATCCCTGTTTTCAAAATGCTCAGTATTCCCACCCATACTATATTACAAGACAGTGTGTCTTCAAATTCATCCAATGTGGCGAGCTTGTTTTTCAAGTGTGGTAAGATTTATCTCCATTAGTGTAGACACAGCCTAAAACCATGGATGAATTATGAGATTAATGAGCCCCCTTGGAACAGACATGTAAAGGCCTCCACCGCTCCTACATATGAGCAAGACACAGTCTTTGTGTTGTTGTTGCATATCCTTGTAGTTGTTACAGTCTCTTTGAGGTCATTTTGTGCCTTTTTGAGGTAATTCTGTCTGTCTTTGGTTGTTTTGCGTGTCTGTGTAGTCATTTTTGTCTCTTTATGAATGGTTTGTGAGTCCTTATTGGTTGTTTTGTGTCTCTGTGGTAGTTTTGTGTCTCTTTTTGGATGTTTTGTGTCATTTTTTTGGTCATTCGGTGTATTTTTGCAGTTATTATGCCCCTTTTTGTAGTTATTTTGTGTCTCTTTGCAGTTCCTTTGCATCTCTTTCTATTTATTTTGGGTTTCCTTATGGTTGTTTTTTGTTTCTTTGTACTTGATTTCCGTCTTTTTTTGGTCATTTGTTGTCTTCTAGAAGTTGTTTTGTGTCTCTTTGAAGTCGCTTTGTTTTTTGTACTTATTTTTGGTTTCTTTGCAGTTCCCATAGATCTCTTTGTGGTATTATTGTGTCTCTTTCTGCTTGGTATGTGTTAATATGAGTGACATTGTGCAAATGAGGGCCAGCTGGCCACCTGACACCTTAAGAAAATTGACCTGTGTCTGGTAAATCCTTTCAGTAATCCATCCATGCATAAAACCCCAGATTACTTAATCAGTCATTCATCAGATTTTTCCTCTGTCCCTCTGCCACAGCAATACAGATTGCTACAATAAAACATTTATTCTACCAATTCCTCAGAAAAAAACAGACATTCCGGTTCTCTTTTTGAGCATCCCAGAGACTGTCTTGTGATGTTTCTCGAATTCTTTTCCTTCTTAATGATACCAAAGCTGGTCAATGGGGTTGAGGTCTTGTGACTGCTGAAGGAAAGTCATGCGAGTGAAAACTTGTTGCTTATGGATTTTCAACAAGATGGTCAGAGAGCTCTGATGCATGTTTCACTTTTATCTTGCTAGAAAAACAACAATATTTTAAGTCAGGAGTGACTTTACTGCATGTGTGGCACAGAGGATATTTATATGCAACTGACGAAATATTATATGTAACTTTATATGTATGCACTTTATTTTGCATGCTTACAGAGAACTCCATTGAATTTCAAGCATTTATTTTTTGATTTTAAAAGGCATGAGATCTCCTATACTGTAGGTATATTAACTGTTGGCTTGCACTGCATTCTTCATTTGGCTGTGGGCACCTAAACCACCGAAGACCAGCCAAGTGATGCTAATGTCAAGTGTCATTCCTTGCCATAGCAACGGTAAACATCCGTGAATAGGTTATCAGCGCGTAAATAGAGCGCAGAATGAAGCTACTTCGTAAACACAGATGAGATTCATTGTGTAGCACTAAATATGGGACTTAGATCATTAAGTAAACTTGAATATAATAAATAGTCTAAACCTTTGAAACCTGAGCAAATTGGCTTCATTTCTTTTAAAAACAAGTAGTTTTAGTTTTAGTTAGTAGTTTGTAAAAGTTACAAGAAATTACCTGGGAATTAGTTTATAAAGGCAAAGAAAAAAACTAACAAGGCAAGCAAAACTTGGAAAATGTGCTTAAAAATTATAATAACAGTAACTAATAACTAACTAAATAACAATGATTATAAATGCAGTTGTCCCTGTTTTTTTCTTTTGGTCCTAGACATTTTTCCATTGCTTTATTTTAAAATAATTTTCTACTAATATCAATGTAAAACATTTCTTACCAAGTTTCAACTGCCATTGATGTTCCTCCGTGTTTCAAAGGGTTATATGGTGATATTTACCTCTGACTTTATTGTACCCTTTTGGTTTATTTATTGTTACCTTGTTATGAATTAATCATAAGAAATTTAGATCCAAGAATGAGTGCAAATATTTTTTCATAAAAAAGAATAATTTTTTTATTTTATTAGGCTATATAAGCCTATATATGTTTTGCTGATTTAGATGCAGTTGTTTAGATAATATGTTGTTACTTTTTCTGAAGGCTAGGATTTTTGCACAATGCTGTGATTGGTACCATTGTGCGTCCATCTGGGTCAGATGAGTTAGCTGTTGACACCCAGTAAAGGCTGGCTGATATCATATAGAACTGTCAACTTGTTACACTATATTCCTACCTTCAGTCATGAGAGACATATCTGCCTGAGAAGATGTGGAAGAGCCCCAACGACACCATCAGGAACATCTTGGGCGGCACGGAATGATCTAACATCATTTTAAGTCCATACTGATGTTTAGCCAAGACAACATACATGTGTTTCCAGGGTCTTAAGAGTGTAACAGAGCAAAGTAAAAACAAACTAGAGTATAGGGCGATATCGAGAAGACGTGTCGATTAAGAACAACTGACAGCAGCATCTATCTAGTCTTTAGCGCTCGCCATTGTTGTTATTACTGCTGATTGTTTCTGGCGCACTGTTTGACAACAGCATTAGTCCCGCCCATAGCGCTGATAGGCAAGTCATTAGTACCCCTATTGTGCTCAGTGGATCTTTTTAAATTTTAATCAGTCAACTCAAGGAGTGGGCGGATTCAAAGGACCTAGAAACCACTGAAGACCAGCCAAATAATCATTTCAAATTTCCTTCCCAAAATAAATTTGGGAAAATCTTAAAACTTTGTTCTACCTGAGTCTAATGTGATTCATGGTTATAACACATGACTCTCCAGAGCGCTACACCTCCTTAGTCGGTCTCTGCAACTTTGAATATGCTTAAGATCCTTTTCCCATGCTTCCATCAGTGTGTTTGACCAGAGGTCAAGTACTGTTGGTTTAACACTGGCTCCAAACTGTATTCTTTTCTTTCCAGCTGTTAAACTTTGCTTTTATCTGTTCGGTTTTGTTTTCATCGCTCATTGTAACTGATTTGGAAAATCCTCTTATGTTTCAACTGCACTGAAAGGAGCAGGGTCTCTACAGTCAGCTGGCTTTGTTTGACTTTGTTCCAAAAAAATCACTACAGAGTGTCAGGTAAAGCCCTCTTAAAATGTAGAATTAAGAACTTGGGAAAACAACTTCGCTCCTTGAAAATGTTACAAACAACAGAGTATTTGCAATGAAAATCCACAACCAAACGGAAACTTCATCAGACAACAATAACAAGGATGGTTCTGAAATCATCTCAAACATCTCAAAGTTTCTCTGTCTCCTTTTCTCTTCCTTTTGCTCTTATCTTTATTTCGTTAGTTTTTGTATTTGCAGGTATCCATTTGAAAAGATAAAACACTTTTCCCACTACACAAAAATCCCAATGACATCTGCTAATATCTAGAAATTCTGTAGCAGTCAGGGGTATTCATCAGCTTTGACTCCAATCGGCTTTGATCGGCAGTGATGGAGCACAGCATCTGGGTGATTGTGTTTATTTTAGCCTCTTATCGACAAGCTGCACCGACACAAAATACTGTCTGTCTCCGCCCAAGCAGCTCGCAAACATCCTTCCAAAGTAATCCGCACTAAGGTAAAAGAGAGACTGTATAATATAAAAAAAGAGGTAACCACATTAACATTGCACTGGCCTAAACGCTGTTTTCTACTGTTTATTGGCCTGTTTTCCAGCCTGTGACGACAAACGTGATAGTTAAAAAACAAAAAAACACAGACAGGCATGCCCATCTGTGGCAGAGCCGTGTACAAGGTTATAGTTTACTGGCAATGAAAATGAGTTTATAGTCAATATTTAGCAGGTTTTCCCTTGTTTAAAAAAACAAGTGTACAAACTAACACATTTTCACAGACAGCCTGTCTAGCTGTTAAATCAAAAACACTCTGTAAACACAGCTGATGAATTCATAAAAGACCAAACTCAAACACCTAAAACAAGACCAACTAGAAAAGTGCAGATCTCTGCCAGGCGGCTGCCCTTGTCGATCCTGACTGCTCTAGACGAATTCCAGCAGCTGCGATTCAGCAAGTTTTAGAAAATTTGCATCGCCATAACTTGGTGCACAGAGCACCTGCGAACAAGCACTGCATCGGAAATATAGATACAATGTAATTATTGGGATAAATGTATTTTTAATAAGTAAATGACAGCCACAAATCTTTGATCAATGTCATTCACAAGTGGACTTTTGATGGTATTAACTTTGTCTGTAGGCTACAGTACAAAGAAGTAAGAAACAACAGTAATGAGCACAATTAAAGTAGACAACTTTTGGTAAAAGCGCATATATCATGGAAAAATTACCAAATAAAAAAAATGTGTGATCCTACAAAATAAGCAAGCAAAACACTTAGCACTCTCTGTGTGGTATGACATCGTGACATGACATAGAGCCCGGAGGAACTGCCCCTCCCGCTCCCTCGCAGTCAAGATGGTGGCTCAGATTAAAAAAATGCTGATTTATTCATCTTGTACTGTGCCTACCTTTAGTAGATCATAACATGTCAGGTATGGAATTAAACTTCAGACACTCTGCTTCTAAATGAAACTACGCTTTTGTGTGGTTGTCAGTTTGTGAGCTACGACAAAGGCCAAAATGCGGCCTCAACAGACAGTAAGGGTGGTTGTTTAGTGTAAACTATTTCCGGAAAACTTTTAGACAGTTAGTTGTCAATGACGGTATAAAACAGTCAGTAAAACAGGTTTTCCAACAACTATGAATTAACTTAACATCGAGAAGTCCTTGAGTATACAGTTATAAATGTGCATACCAAATATTAGACTGATCTGTCCAGTAGTTTTATAGAAGAACAATCTTTTTTAATAAACTGAGTTAATCAAAAATAATCACTGAACAAGTCCACAATGGTCGGCAGCCCAGCAGAATATAAGAACATGATTTTCAGTTTCAGTAAATCTGAAGCCGCAGTAACTTCCTCCTCTACTTTGCACTACAAAGACATGACTTAAAATACAGTGTGACCATTAAAGTGATAAAAACCTCTTTTATGGTGTCCTAAATTAAAAATGCTCCCAGAGAAAAATGTGAGATCATCCCTGTGTAGTTGCAGGGAAACATTATTCTGGAATTAGACTGACAAAACTACTGGTATGTGGTTAATTGTGTGCATCAGTGATCCTCACTGGAAGCCGTTTGTGTATTGAACTAGACTCATAAAGCGTAAGTCATGCCCTCCTTTCACTTAGACATAATGACCAGCCTTGTGCTGATAAAACACCTTTCTCCAGGCTTTGCCAATAATGAATCTGCAGTTATTAAGCCTGTGCATGCCTTCAAGCACTTTGAAATAAAAAATACAAGTCTGTGTTGAATCCTTGTTTTGGGTAATTCCTTCATGACTTAAGGATTGATAAAGTGTGTTCTCATGCAGGCCTTTAGAAAACTTATAGCGTAGGTCTCCACTCTCTCTTAGCTAGAATCAACAGCAAGCTGTTTCCAGGCAAGGTCAAATACACAAGATACATCAAGGCCCTAATAGTTTCAACAAAGAGTAAATATAGCATGGTGATATTAGATTTGACTGTATAGGCGACTGTATGTGAACTACATTTATCACTTTATTAGGCTTTTGGAAGTTTCTCTGTGACCCTGAGTGCACCGTGGTCTCCTGTGCTCTGTGATTTAGTGCAACAGTATAAAAGATATGTCTTATCTTTCAAATATTTACTTTACAGCACTGGCCTAAAAGGAGAATGGTTGAGAAGATAAGTGTAACCTCTTGGAGTGACAATAAAAAGAAGTGAGCAGATGGCATTAGACAAAAATCTCAACAGGAACTCACACTACTGAATGGGCCGAGGCCGGTATGGTCAGGTTAGACAATTTGAACGCTGACCAATGGAAGAGCAGAAGCCAGAAGCATTAGTGTACAGAAAGCAACTAACACCTCTGCGAATGAGCACAAAATTGCGCATGAAATTTAGGCCTGAAGCAGTGGATGTAAAAACAGAATTTTGTTTCTTTGAAAATAGACGCAAACACTTCGGCTAATCTCGGCAGAGGGATATTATGGAATGCTGAAGAAAACTGCTCAGCCTTGCTTCCGAGCTTTGCCAGTGGCCACAGTATTGCAGTGAAAAAGTCCCCTGTGACCCATAAAGCATGTTTTTTTCATAGACCACCATTATAATAGAGACGTCTGTACAAGTGCTGACGGGACACGAGTTGCAAACAAGCTCAAATTATGAATTCTTCGATTTTGAATTTCTTAACAATAGTGGTTTTATATTAGTAAAACTTTCCACGAGCTGAGAAAAGCGATTTAAAAATCTGTGATGTCATCACAACGTAATTTCTATGAGCTGAGCGGCAGAAACACAACCTATATATATATATATATATATATATATATATATATATATATATATATAAAATCAATATTCAATGGGCCTCATACTGCAGAATTAAAACACAGAAGCTATAGTGGTTTTTTTTGACGTATACACCAGGCAAGCAACTCCAGTGGATTGAATAGGTGCCATCTTTTGGCATTTGGTATCTTATCATAATTATACATCTATGGAGCCAACACACAAACTGCCCTCCATCAATTCTGTGTTGTGCGTACCTGTGTTTCAAGGAATTTGGTAAATTGACTCAACCTCTGCTGATAAGTGTAAAATGTAAAAGAAACAGCCACAGGACTGGATCTGAGTGTGTGCATGTTAGACTACATGGAAGCCAATGAATAAGCCATATTTTGTAAAAAGATGGATCATCTAATGAATGCAAACTGGCAGCAGAGAAGTGGATGATGTTTGAGAAGTTGTGTGGCAAGTTTCTGTGGAAGTTTTAATACTGGCATGCAAACTTTTCACTATTGGTCTCCATTGTGACTGAAGTGAATCCAAGCTGCTGTTCTCCAGATCCAGGACTGTTAAACTGCTTATCTCAGTCCAGCATAGTTATGTCCTGGAAATGGGTAAGTCATAGATCTGTTAATAAAATCTGAAGAATGCTTTGACATATCTCTCAGTTTTCATTGCTAGATGACTGTGGGTCTATATAGTACTGAATTTATAAAGGTTTGTAATGCTGTTAAACAATGATGTTGATCTTTTTAGTTATTCAGGGAGGATATGGAAACATTAAAAAGTGCTCAGCAGATGATAGGAAATCTTTACTGAGAAAAAATTATTAATTCAGTCAATCCAAATCATGAAAAATTCAACAGGGTGTAGATTTTCCTTATGAAGGCACAACTTAAAATTTTTGACAGACATCTTCCAAACCTACACAAGGCGAGTGTTTGAAAAGACAATTTTCTAATAATCATTTCATATGATACTGAACCAGATGGACTGAGGTCCAACAAATGGCAAGGGGGTCAAATAAAAATCATCAGAATGTTATTTCAATAGTGTTGATTTATTTCATTTAGTGTCAAAGTCTGTGCAATGTAGTAAAACCATCAAAGAGGCACCTATAGGGTTGGTTGACGTGGGCGGTGGATGTGTCAAAAAACTGGACTTTTTAACGCAGGAGACCAATGTTCGCACGCCGAAGTCAATATTCATTTCTTCTAATAACAACGTAGCATAGTATGCTAGTATGTGTAGCATGCTGTAGCCGCAGAATTTGATATTGTCACGTGATATATGCCACATTACATTTGTGACCGAAGTACTTATTTATTGCCAAACCATGATGTTTTTCCTGATCACGTAGTTTTGTTGCCAAAACCTAACCAGGTAGTTTTGAGGTGGAACTGCGACCATTGCAGGATATCTTTAAACTACAACTGTTAGAGCTTATATATATATGGAAAATCAACATACTCGTTCGTTTGTCGTTTATGAGACAGCATCGAACTTGCCAATTGACATTTTACTAAAACTACTTTCACACACAACTTTAACATAAAACATGCACCAACATGACGAGAAAGCAATTGGACAAATAGAAAACAACAAATAAAATCAAAAAGACAAAAAAAATTAGGTTGATAGAACTACTGCACATAAGATGAGTAGAGCGTGGCGTAGTTAAAAATCTCCAATTTTCTCCCATTTAATGTTGTGTTGTGCTACTTTGCAATGGCTTGTAGCGATTACTTTTTTTTGACTTGATATTCACTGTATTCTTCAGGAAACTTAAATCCAGAATTGTTTTGTGATGATCTTTAAATACAGATATTTTCCCAGACAGAATAATGGCATTCATTATCTGGGGGGCGTTTTCATCCAGAACTCCCAACATAATGCTTAAAGATTTAAATTCAAGACAAATGTTTTGTTGTTCAGGCAAATGTTTCTGGGTCTGATATCCATCCATCAACTGACTGAAATCATCCACAAATCATAATAGCTCCTAATATATCACACATCTACCCACGTAAACGCAGACTGGCACAACAACTAAAAATGATTTGTCTCATATCCTGAAGGTGTTTCTCCTCGATTTGTCATAGAGCATCAAAGGCTCACCAGAATATCTCCACCTGCTTTAAACACATGAGCTCGCATGCTCTTATTGACGCCACCGAATCTAGTTACTTTCTCTGATTAAGCGATTCTCAGTTTCAATGAGCTGCAACGGGGCCTTCCAGTCATCGAGCAGCCCTGTGTGGGATGGTAATGTGGGGTGAAATAACTGAGATTGAATATTGATCAGGTGTCTGTGTACAGCCTTGGGGTACCTCAATATAATCACTTCCACACTTGTTCTGTCTCCTTCTGAGCGCGTCTGATGGAGTGCTGACAGAGGATGCGACCGCTCTGTGCGAGGTGTGATTTGTCATAACTCAATGCACACACAAACGCACACCAAAACCAGTTATGAGAGCGAGATTAGGTTATATTCAAGCGCTGATCCAGATGCATCATAACCTAATTGTTTTGATCATCTATTTAAAGGAAGGTGTGAGATGTAGATTAAATAGCGAGGAAATGCTTGAGTGTACTGAAATTGAAATGAGTTAGACCCAATTCCCTCCAATGAATCCAGCCTTTTTTTTCTGCAGCACAAGTTTAATTGAACTGTGTCAGCAGTGTTAAAAAAAAAGATGTGCTCAGGCTGAAAAAGAGAGTGTCTGAGAGGCATATTGATTAGCTGCTCCTGGAGGAAAGGATCCTCCTCATCACACTTCCTGGCATCACCTCCCACCGGGTATCCATCTTAATGTGATATGACAACCCTAAGCCATATCAAAACTAAATCTGGACATCGATTTCGACATTCAATTTCAGCGCCTGAAAAACACTTTTCCGCTTTCATACGCACAGCCAGACGCTCGGGTGTTTGTCTTGCTGAGAGGGACTCCTGCTGCGGCCTTACATGCCGCACGCTGGTATCCCCGGACAACTGCCAATAAATGCATGTTTCTCATAGTTTCTCGCTGTTGTTTGTATGCTATTTTCTATTAAACTCTACAGTGTATCATCACACCATCACAGAAAGTCCTAAATAAATTGAAAGCAAGAAACTTTTCAGAGTGCAACAATGAAAAGGTCAACTTCTGTTTGTCCTCAATAGCAACCAATATGGCATTTCTAATTTCTGATTTCAATAAAGTTTACTTGGTGGGGTTGTATAAAGGGTGCCTATCGATACTCAGAGTCCGGTGATGTTGATCTGTACACCCCCAGTTTGGAGAGGCAGGCAATATCAGTTGAAGTGCACACTATATTGAGAATATTTTTACTAATTTTGAATGCATATATTTGTTATTTTTTAAATCTTTTTTAAACTTTAGTCTGTGAATCCTTAAACGTCTGTTTATATATATACTTTATCTTTCTAGAGCAGAAACCACAAAATAAGGCAATGATAAAAACAAGTCGTAAATACAGTAAAAAGAAACAGTGTTCACCACCAGCCCTGAAGCGCTTACATAATCCCTACTGTCATGTGTGTAACTTACCATAACAAGTGTTGGCAGATTTCGCATTTTTACTTGAAGCAGTACATGCTCCTGTGTAGTGAGAGTTCTGAATGGCCGGACTTGTTGAACCTTGTTAAAATCCAATCGATAACATCACAAAATGTACCAGCCAGCCTAAAAACAAGCCCACGTTAAAGCATTTCTCTAAAAAGTAGTTGTCTTTTCACAGATATAAAGTTCAACTGTACACTTTTGTTGGTCACAAAAACAAGATCAGCCTAATGCAAGTACATTAACAGCAGCTGCACCAACACACACATACCATCAGCTTGCCAAGACTGCTTGAATGATGTGTAGTTAACAATCTATATACTAAATGATGTACTGTAGTCCACGTGAGCACACCAGCATTGGTCATGTCATTACTGTTAGCCGTATTTATTCTTTAAACTTCAGAGCAGATTTGTGCACCGAATGTCTGCACCAATTAAACTGGTCTACTGGTTTTAGCTGCCAAAACTGTCGTCTCTTGGCCTTTATTGCATCCTGCGTTCTGAGCCAATACCTTAAACCATATTCTCCCCTTTAAGCGTCATGACGAGAACAGTACGTTCTCTGGCAAACCCGCTGCAACCACGACTACTTCGTGATCTCTATGCATATTAAAGGGATAGTTAAGCTATTTAAAATCAGTATCAGAATCTGGTTTATTGCCAAGTTGCTCTCTCATACAAAGAATTTTCTGTGGTGTATTGGTGTAAAACATAAAAATAGTAAGAGAAATTGACATTAAGATAAAAGCAAGTATTGCAAAATGTATAAAATTAGTAAATAAATAAATAAATAAATATAAAATAGCGAGCATAATAAGAGGTGGGGTTGTATGAGGGCCTTATGCATAGACAGTAGGCCTTGCCCACAGTAGATGGTGGTTGGCACACCCCCAGTTTAGAGATTCAGGCAGGAGCACAACCATGCAAGCTAAGCAATGTACTGCTGTGGACTCGGGGCAGCAGCAAAATATATTTTAGCCACTTACAAAAAGGCCCACCTAAAAACATTAATATTGGTTTAAGTGTACACTGCATTGAGAACATTTTCACTGCTATACCTTAATGCCAGACAGCCCTTTCCAACATGAATGACGTTAAGTCCCCATCTATGCTCTTGTCAAAGCCACCAGACTCCATTAATAGACAATGACCTCTGCAGAGTCCATGAATTCCTGATAATGGACCCCTTGAAGAGCATTATCCTGCTCATACTGTGGTCACTTGCCAAAGACAAAAAAAAAGACCATTTACTTATATTTTCATGCGTTTTTTTTTTTGTTTTTTTTTTTTTAAGTTTTTTTCAGTAGTAACACCTGAGGGTCTGACTGATTGATACCTCAAACAATCAGTATCCCATAAGGTTCTTATGCAATGAAGACGTTTTTCACTAGTAAATAGGATGAACTTTACACTGGACTTGGTGACGGGAAATATTTCTAGTCCGTTCAGTTCATAGAGTGGCCCAGCTATTATCAAAAAAGTTGACGTTACACTAGCAAGATCAATAGATTTTCACGAATAATGATACTGACAGTGATGTAGCCCACTGGTTCCCTACCTGGGGGTCCCGACGCCCACTAGGGGTCACCAAACCTTCGCAAGGGGTCGTGAGGCCTTCTTGACTTTCAGAGGTGTCAGGAAACTCTTGTTAAAAATGTACATCAAATTGTCCATGAAATACAAATTAAGTTGTACAGACAGAACGTTTTAGAAAAATTTCCCAAAAATAACAGGAAAACTCATTACTGATGCAAAATTCAGAAAATAATCTGCTAAAATTGCATCCAAAATGCTTGTTTTACCGCAGTTATCATGTTCATCTTTCAACAGTTCAGGAGTTGTTTTGAACTGTTATTGTTATGTATTTGATATAATATGAAATACTGCCTAAATATGGCACTTACTCAGGGTTGTCAGTTCACTCAATGACTGAAAAGGCTCCCTAAAGAAAAAAGGTTGGAAACCACTGATGCAGCAAACGCATTAATTAATTAATAGAGTTTTACTGGAACTCAGGAATTTATAGACACCCTGCAGCCAATCATAATCGAGTACTTATCCAGATCATGGTATAATCTGGAAATAAGTAAGGTGAATTTTGACCAATTTTCATCAGTAATGTGCAATGTCAAGATCAGGACTGCTGTCAGGATGAGTGCCTGTGTACGTGTTCACGTGAATGTGTTGCTACATGTGCCTCTTCATCTCCCTCTACCATTCCTGACAACTTCAAAGGTCCTTTTCAGCAAGGTTGCCACAGTGTTTGGGCGTCCGTCCCACACAAAAAAGAGTGAGTCAGTTTATGTAGCTCTCAGCTACAGTAGCTATCAGTCCATGGATTCACTAAAAACCAAACTGAAAAGGAGTGTGATTAAATTGTCTTGTAGTAACAAATATTAAGGTGGGAGATAAACAAATCTGCAGCACTAAAGAAGGTGAGGAAGAAGTCGGAGGTATTGAAGAACGTGATTCTCACTAACATGATTAAGTAGGACTTGTTGGCAGCCGTATGTGTTATGTAACCTTGCCTTGATGATATATAGAAGGAATGATGTGATTATGAGCATACGGCTGTGTGGATAGGATTCCATATTTCATGCTAAATAAAGCTTTTGGTACATGAAGTGTGTAAGGAACTCTCACCGTACTTCACTTTTAGCTGTTCTCGGATGCCATTAGCTGATCCATTCATGGTGGAGTTTGACATGATTAATATTTTGGAAAGGCAGCCATTAACTTGTTAATTAGCACAATTCAAGGCCTATAAAAAGCTTTACTTTTACACTTTAATTCTTCAGTAGGCTATTTATGAAGAGAATTAAGACTTTTTTAGGTGCCCAGAGGGAACATCTTAATTAGTATGTTTAGGGGAATGAGGGCAAACAATGTTTAGGCCTCACAGATACCTACAGTAGGAGGTCTAAAAAAAAGAAAATACAGTATGTGTTTGAACACCAGGTCATGTGGTGCAACATCCTCAAGCTCTGAAATCGCATGCAAACAGTAAATTATTTTACTTTTAGGGATGCACCAATCTATAGAGATAAACATGGCTGTATTATGTAAAACTGAGCTCTAAAACCAGTTTGCACTGTAATAAATGAAACTGAAACCGATTTGTCCCTAGTTAGACACAACAAATTCCATTATCTGGCTTAAATGTAAAATTGTGTCCCTGCAAGTAGCCTAGTTCAGAAGCAGATGCACGCACGCACACACACACACACACACACACACACACACACACACACACACACACACACACACACACACACACACACACACACCACATCCTGCTCTTCTGGTCGAGCACCTTGAAAGCACTATAAATATATATAGTGCAGATAAATATTCCAGCTAAAAATGGGTGACATGCAATTAGCTCTTGTGTGATTCTGTCTTTAAAGCAGAGCCACTTGGGTGAATTATGGTTGGCCCGAGAAGCTCTATCCTTCAACTTAACCCCACGGCACGCTCCTTTGACTGAGGTGCCAGCAGATTAAGAGCAGTGCCGTGAGTTTTGTGCTTCGGCCATAATCCTTCTTGCCATTAATTAAATTGGGCTCTGATTCAATCACTGTTTTTCAGGTAATTACAGAAACTCATTCAATTACACCATCGACCAATCAGGTCTGTCGGACCACAACAAAAGCCACAAAGCCAGCACAGACATCATGACATCATTGATTGCTATCTGTCTTGTTTAAGAGGAGTCCATTGTCTGTTAAGTTGTGAATCACGTGGAGTCAAAACTCAAGAATGAGTGGAAAAAAAAATATTTTCAAACTAGATGTGAAAATGCATAAGAGGGAAGAAGCAGTTCACACTTCAAAGATAAAACATATTCATGTTTTTCCAAAATACTTCAAAGATTTATATCTCCAGCAACCTCTGTATGTTTCAATAACTCCCTCGTAACCCTCTGCTCTCAAAGAGTGCCTTTAACACACCACATGAAAAGGTGAAGAGCTGAGTACTGTCATGTGATGTCTGTTTTTCCAAGTTAGCTGACGCAGATGTGACGTCACCCGCTACTCAATGGGTGCCTTTGACAGTGTGGCCGGCATAATTCGCTCAGCAAAACACATCGATAAAATCAATTGCAGTCCATGCCAGCAGGACTAATAGCCCTATCTGGAGGCTTACATGGTCCATCCCCTCGTGGAGAACCACAGGAACGTTTCCCACAGCCTCTTAATGAGTCGTGTTGCCTGATGCTGGTGCTTGTTCAGTCTGTGTATTTCTATCCTATTACCCCAAAGCAATATTTCCGTGTGTGAACCATCGGAAAGAATTTCTATGGTTGCTGAGTGGCCGTAACCACATTTATGTTATCTGATTTATTTGTGTTTTTGTTGGTAAGCAGAAGAGAAGGGGGTTAGATGTTGATTATCTCCAGCATGAAATGCATTTGCACAAACTTTGAATGAGCAGACAGACACCAAGTGAGATTGAATAACCTCACCTTTGGGGAGCATGTCGTCCTTCTTCATATACAGTCTATTGTGTTAACTGGGGGCAAACTAGAGACTGGGCAATATGCAGGAGCTATGACTACTGTTATTTACAGTAACTGCCACAGTGCACAACGGTGGCAATTTGCTAGCCAGTGGGACACACTCCCACAGGGACTTACACGCACTACCATGCACGCATGGCTACCACAGCTAACGCAACAACTTATGCTGCTCGCTTGATGTTACCGGCTTCAATTGAATTGTATTGCAGCCTGCTACTGTGTCACTCGTAGCAGTAAAAGAGTCGGCTTACACTTGGTATTAACAAGCCTTTGGTGATCAAAACATAAGTGGAGAGCCAAGACACATCACCGTTCACATCTGCGTCTATCATTGTCTATCCTGTGTCTCCAGCAGGCTCCAGCAGCAAAGCTCAGATCACAAAAAAGAGGGGGAGCGTGACTTAATTCTCTGCTCAAGACACCATTACTCCATCCTTATGAGTGAGTGTTGCACACAGCTCCTTTACTTTATGATAGTCCACCTGAACGATACAAATGAAAAAAAATCTAGTTTGTCCTTCCGTTTTAAAAGTGATGATTGTTTCATTTATCTCGACTTTCCCACTTAAAATCTTGTGAATCCAGGTTGAGCTCAGAGTGACACAACTTCAGGATCAAGAGGCTTTTCCTCTCTCAGTGTCAAATGGAAGCCAGTCAGCTCTGTTAAGATCGCGAACTGTGGCTCCACTACGCTCTTTAATTGGCTAATTACAAACTGTGTGGATCTAACTCAGCTGCTCAGCCAAGGATTAAAACAACTTGGTGAAATCCTGAACACAAATGTAACACTCTTGGCTGGGCTGCAGACTGAGTCAGACACTGCAGGGTTGCAAGGATACATAACTGGTACCCATCCCCTGCTGTCAATGGCATGATCATATTTATAGTAAAGTGAAATCTCACTAATATTTCTGCCTAGTAAAAAAACTAAACAGACTTTATGAATGTTGAAAGGGGGCAAGGCTTAAGCTCTCTTAGGCAAAGCAACATGAAGTCTGCAGGTTATTAAAAGCCCAGACTCACAAGTTTAACATAACAGCTGAAGATGATACAGTTGAATTTGAACAACTGTTTTTATCTTTTATGTGTCAAATGCATGTACAGTTGCCAATATTCAATTAAAATATAGATACTGTTTAAAATAAATGTATAAAATGTAACACATACACACACAAAAAAAACAACAGCTATGAAAACTGACACTTCTGCTATTCTTTTCACAAGTGGCACTGCCAGGAATTTTGGGCCCCATGAAAACATATCATAATGGACCCCACCACCACAGGTCACAACAATCCTGCCCAAATAGTGGAACCACACCTCCAGAACCCAATCGACCCATTCAAAGCTTTAAATGACTCTATGAAACATTATATATATCCATCTGTATCTATATAGATCTATTTCTATGTGTGTGTATATATATATATATATATATATATATATATATATATATATAGATACACACACACACACACATACGCATATATATACGCACTATATATATATTACCAATCAACTCAGTAATATATAAAATATCTAAAATTGGCTTCCCACTGACAAATTACATGCATTAATATACAAACAGAATAATTTAACACTCTTATCATAACCTAACAAGCTCATGTTATCATAGAAATAATACTTCTACTGTTATGATACTTTGAAAGGAGCTATTCTTCATAATGAGTACTTTTTACTTTTGATATTTTTAATTTTATTTTGCTGATAATCCTTATCAACTTTTATTTATGTAACATTTTTGTATCCAGGACTTTGTCTTGCAATGGAGTATTTTTTGACTGTAGTATTTCTACTTTTACTTTAATCTGATTACTTCTTCAATCACTGGTTAAAACATCCTAGCCAACATTTCAGTTTCTATCAGCTGACGTGATGTGACAGACTGCTGCTCACCTCTCTTCAGCTGGGAGTAGGGCTGGGACACTGGTGGGGGTGTTTGGGGACACAGGGCTGCTGAGGATGAAGCTGCATCTGTGTGCTTTGGCCTGATACCAGTCAGGGACAGGGACAATCGATTCAGTATGAATAACTTGATATAAGTTTGGCTGTATTGATTAAATGACGGTTAAAAGAGGGGCACAATGTAAACAGCACTTTCTGTGAAGCTAATGTAAGAGCAACAAACATAGCTTATGTTACTATGGGCTAAACAGGTTCATTTACACGGTGACCCACCTTTCTTTGTGAAGAACTGGGTGACATACTGTCGCCCTTCCTTTTGTCACTCCTGTCTTTCTTTTAGTTTTTGGTACCAAGACTTTTCTTCTGGAGGTTGACACATGATGCTGCACTGACACTCTTCGCCGCTCTCTGTTAGCAGGTTCCGTGTGAGCCAGGTGTAGGGGCGGGACCGAACCATTTCATGAAAATACAGGGGGGGGCAATACTCGTTTTCTGCCGAAAACAAGAAAGCAAAAAATAAACCACGTTCTAAGTAAAATTTCCTGTTATTGACAAGAGGTTAATAACCCTCTACTGAAAAACATCTTAATGTTCTCATATTGTTATGGCCCCTGTCAGTCAGGAGCCCTTAGACTCGTCCTCACTCTATATGTACAGTCCATGGGTTGGACTTGAGCACTGGATTAAACTGAAATGTCAGTGTAATAGCCCTGGGTTGGACATCAGATCCAGAAATCTCCAAAATCTTGATGCTGCAAATATGAATGTGGATATTAACTGGGACCATAGACTGTATATAGTGATCTAAAAGGTATAAGTAAGATCTAAAATTTATAAAATATAAAGATCATATATCTTTATACACAGGCTATGGCTGGGACTGATCTCTTGTTCTTTCTATTGTATAAATGATTCTGATAAAATATAAATGCCATAGCAGCTGACAGTCTTTGATATATACAAGTTTAGCTCTATCTATCTGTTGATATCCACAAACACAAAAATGAATGAGTTATTACAATCCTTTCACTGAACAGAGATGAGTCTTCATCACTGACTGGGGAGTTCAGCCAGACAGTGTCACATGATTTTGTGGCTTTTAAGTTCACAGAGCACACAGAAATCCTCTTCTAACAGCATCTCACACAGTTTGCAGTAGTAAACAAAATGGTTTCAATGAAAGAAATTATGTAGGTTAGACTTTGCTTTTTCTGTGCCAACAGGTGACTGTAAGTGAAGTTGTGCAGACGACCTGTTTTCCTCCCCTCCTTTATAGAGAAAGGTATATTTAATATTTTACTCCGTAAACAGTATATCTATGTGTTTTACTAGTTTTGATATGTATGTTATTATGAGGATATTTATGTAGTTTGAGCTCTATGATATGTATAGTATCTTATGGAAACATATGCATTCTGGATCTAATTATTTTCTTTAATATTGGAGACAGACTAGCCAGATTTTTCACTCTAACATTAGTCGTATCTTATGGAAACTTGCATACTAGCCATCCTTGCGATGACACAATACTAGAATTTCTAACTTCTATACAATATATAGAACAATATTAACATCTGATACCTTTTTGCAATGCCATCATGCAGTTTAAAATGGTTATTAAAAGACAAATACAGCAACATAACATGATATAATGTGACAACAATGACTTTTTTCTTCTTGGTTAGCGGCAGAGAACGCTGAATGACTAGTAAACAAAAGAGAGATTGAGGAAGAAAACTGGTGCACCAGTGCCACAGAAAATGAGTTTTGAAACCGTTACAAACATTCAGAATTTATATCTATCAATAGATCAACTCTTTTGACAACACTAGACCACACTTACTTTAGGGTGTGTTTACTGTATTAAAGATTGTTTTTACTTGAGCTATATGTATATCTATAGTTTGTACAGTATATAGCAAGAGGATGTATCAAATTAGTATTGTTTATACTATGGCTCTAGATATAATTTGCTTGTTTGCAATGCACAATTACATACATTTGTTTTCCCTTGTTGACCACATTTCATCCCATATTTACTTTCATTATTAGTTAGTATAAGAAAGCATTTCATATATATGATTGATCCCTTGTACCATTTCTGTTTAGCTTCAGAAAAAAAAATGAAAAGAGAAGGAGAGATTACATTTGACAACACATTATTTTATGGAAATGCATTCAAGATCCCCATTTGTAAAACAAATTGCTTAAAGCAAAATGCTGTTGACACTTTTCATATATCAACATGCTCAGTCACCCGCACAACAGAGTAGATTATCAACTGATGAAATTAATCTTATGTCACACCCACAAAAGAGAAAATGATTTTTTTATTACACAGAAATCTGTCTCTGACTTCATCACAATCTCAAAGATCTGAAAATCCTCAGCTCGTGGACTCAGGCTTTGATTATGACTTTGCTGGAACTCAAACCATCTCTAATGTGAACTACACTGAAAAGAAAAGGTTCCAGTATAACATGTGGAGGAGCGGATATCATATGCATGTTAGGGTCAGGAGGTCAGATACATGAGAATGCTTTGTATCCTCCTACAGCTGGAAGCTAAATATACTAAAGCAAAGCTGCAGTCTGGCTGTAGCAGCAGAGTACAGTACAGTGGCCTTGCAGATCTGTGATACAGTCTGGTGATTACACTTTAAAACTATTTTAAAAGCATTTCTAAAGGGCAGTTGAGCCTGTATCTAGCAGTGATATCTTTTATCTGTATCATTAAAATAATAATAAAGAGTCTGGTTTTGAATGATGAACTACTGAGCGGATGTATGGAAGTGGACTGTCGCTGCTTGCTGAACATGATGTTTCCTATGCTGATAAAAACACAAGGCCGGTCATATTCATTGGTTAGATAATGCTTATGGAAGCTGCTGCTCTAAATCAAATCAAAAAGGAGGAATCTCCGTTGCAGTGGCTGTCCTTGCGACCGCACATCTGATTGCTTTATGTAAACAGGTACAACACTAAATTCATGAATTTTCAAGGATGGCTAGGTTTATAAACAATTATTTGCTGCTGTTCCCTGTGGTCAGAAACTAAAACATAAAGGCTATAAGAGCACTGAAGCTTATGTCCATGAAGTTATTTGGTCATTGTCAAGAAAATGACTTCAGTTTGTGCACGGTGTAAGGCAATATCAATACTCTCTGAAGCTGATGGATTAATTTTGTTGAAGAGTTACTCTCTCTTTTGATCTCAACATCAAGGCAGAGCTGCAATAGCAGGTAACCGAATGGATCTGTGTGGCTTCTCGCTGCTCTCCAAAAACACTAATGGCTATGATAAAATACACACCTATGCCCTTCTTTCTTTTTAATAGTTATTGCATAGCATTTTCACTGCCCTGCAGGATTTAAAGATGAAGTCACAGCAGACGGGTGTTAATGTCTGAGCTTATAGTCACTATTTGTCTCCCTCTATTGGCTGACTCATCCATCATATGATAAATTAAAACATTTTCTAATCATAGAAAGCCCTTAAAGACAACCAGTCCAGTGTCACTTGTGTTCCTTATTTGCGGTCAGTGTCTGACAGCATGTAGTTAGATGACCTCTTTCCCCAGACTTCAGTGGTGACAGAAGTATTAATATACTCAGTAAAAGTCAGAATCAAAAAATGCAACAGTATTTTATAACAAGTAAAAGTCCCGTAAAAATATTATAATCAATGTAAAAATGTATTAATTTGTGGCACACTTTTTATCTTAGGGCTTCGGGAAAGGTATCAAGTATTTTCAAGTTAAAAGGCCCAAGTCCAAGTGAAGTCACGAGTCACTGGCATTAAATTTCAAGTCATGTTGCAAGTCTTTTTGATTTTGTACAGTCATCAAATTTGTGACTCAAGTCCACACCTCTGGTAATAAAGTAAGGGAGGGGAAATTAAATTAATACACCATAGTATCGCAACATTTTTGCGTGGCAATATTCTATTGATACGCTATCTATATTTTAAAATAAAAATAAGATGCATTATTGATCTTACAAATAGAAAGTTAAATATTGATAGACTACTACAGTTTTAAAATCAATCACTTTTTTCAGACCACTAGCTACAATTTGCTGCAATAATAAAAAGAAAACACCCCGGTTATCATAAATCCTTTAATATATGAAAGAGGCATATTTCAACACAATATACAGTGTAACAGACCATGTCCCACAGATTTCATATACATTTCTTTACAAGGCTACCCATCTGAGAAGACAGGTCGAAACTGAGAATGGACAGATAACATGTTTGTTGTATTCTGCAGCTGTCAGGACACAACTGAAGACTGTACTTACAAAGTGAAAGTATAACTGAGAAAAATGTCCTTGCTGCCCGGCTGAACAAAGAGATATATTCATAGTGGTTTCTGTGTGACTAAAAGATCACTAACTACCGTATCTGTATTCCTCAAAACCTATCTTCAACTTAAAATGCTTTTGTGTTCAAATCACGCATGTGTTTCATCCTGATGACCTGGTATCAAAATGTCAAACTGTGATATTGCTGATAATATTCTAACACACAAGTCCTTTATGCTTCTCTGTGCTCTCATGGGATTGGCGTTAGCACACGATGAGGTAAGACTTGTCTGATGCACTGCTCACTTTTCTGAGAAATATTAACAAATAACACCTCAAGACATTAGTGGACTTCAAAGTTTGAAAAGGACAGATTATCAGTGTGACAACAAAAGTCACTATTTATATGCATAAAGGATTTTTTTTTTAGTTCAGTCAAATCATTCATAAATGCATATGTAGCAAAATCAGTTTTATATCAATAGAGAACAATCAAAACCTCAAACAAAAACAAGTGATGGTTTTAATGATATTCAGAAATCATCCACATTGCTCACAGCTACTGGAGAGAGACTGAGAACCAAGACATTGTTTTAACTGCTCGTTTCTGATGATTTAAATTCTTTGTGATTGCATATAAAGTCTGCACACACGCCCGGGAACAGAAGAAATGGAATGCTCATATGCTTTCACGCTTGTTAAAACAAATCTAAAAAAAAAAAACAGAATAACATCTATAACACAAGCCTTTATTTCACATTCCCAAGCTTCACTTGTCTTGTGCATTGCGATGCATAAGGGTAACAAGGATTTCTGACTGAGTGTGGAGCGGTAGGTCCATGCTGATATAGACTTGTACATTCATGGTATGCATAAGGCTCCTCCTCAGGAATGATTTAACTGCCCACGGGGAAAGCAGAGAAATTAAGAGGGTGTTTCATAATGCAAGGCCATTATGATAAAGGACAAAGCATAATTAGCATTGTTTTCTCCCTCCCCCCTTTCCCCTACATTAAAGGAATACAAAAACCAGAATTATCCAAAGCTGTTAAAACAAACATACTGCAGAAAGTCACCTTTGTAGAGTCTGCATATTAAAGCCACTCTGCTACAACCGATTATTGTGGCATTATTGTCCTTATTACCAAGGTGACTGTCTGATTATTGGCATATCCATCCAGACACGATGGTGGTTGCAGAGAGAGAGAGAGAAAGAGGGAGAGAGAGAGAGACAGAGAGAGAGAGAAAAAGAGAGAGAGGGAGTGCTTTTTGTTTAAGAGCTGCAGCTCTGTACTGCAGCAGAACTGACACCCGTGGCCTCCATCTGCCTTCAGCCAGATCCTCGGCATCACTCAAAAGACAGCAGCCCACCATTTTATCATGTACAACACAGAATCATCTCACATGCATTAGCAAAAGGGATTTTTTCATATGAGGTGAAGGGGCGTCTAAGACCCTGAGCAAACTCTTCTAATTAGGGGTGATTTCAGTAAAAAAAAAAAAAAAAAAGGAAAAAGAAAACACTTCAAAGATTTGTTGAACTAATTAATCACACATTATCTGCTTCAACCCACTTTTCAAAAGATTAAACTAGAAAGGTAGTGAGGGAAAATAAACACTGGTTTCATCCTGATCTTCTAAACCCGGGTGGGAAAGATTGATTCACAACAGTTAGTGAAATCAAAGAAGCCCACACACATATTTAGAAGAAAAGAGAGAAATCATGTCACATCAGGCAAGCATGGCAACTTTGGGTGAGAATTTACAAGAGCTGCAAGTTGTGTTTTATCATGTAAATGTTTCTACATTTGAACTGAAGGAGAAAAAATAAAAAAAACTCTGTTCGCTCAGATTGCTTGAGGCTCTTACTCAACTGATTACACCTAAAGCGCTGGAATGAGTGAGCATCTCCTATGGAAACTCATCCATTTCTACTGAAGGAAGTCATTAAGACTCACTTCAGCCACTCCAGTACGCATTGTGATCCGCTCCTGCATTCATGATACCGCAATCCAAATGACTGTTATTTTGTCTTGTGTTGCGTTTTTTTTTTTTTTTTTTCTCAAAAGGAGCGCTGCGTGTAAAAATACATCAAAATGACAGGCTCTGAAACAGGTGCAGTCAGATCAGGTAGGGTTCTGAAGAGGGAGCGTGTGGGTGAAAGCGACATGCGACATGTAAGAGCACAGCACACGATCATAAGGTGCTGTTCATATATATTTATTTATATATAAATATATTCTACTTCAGACTCGGTGGAGCAGGAAAAGGTTTGGTGTACTGTTCACAGAATATTAATGCTACTCATCTTTCAACTTAGGTTCATTGCAATTCAAAACGGGTGTATATGAGGCTGTGTGTGGTCCAAGTAAACCCCACCCAAATTCATGCCTGTGCGGTGTATCTGAACGATACTGCTACAACCAGAAACAACTGTAGTGGTTAAATGCAGACAGAAAAGTATCGAGTGAACACAGTCATATCAGAAACTACATTCTGCATGGATCATGGACGAAGATGAAACACTGTGAGGGCGGTTTTATAATGTGATCCAAGGGTCTCTTTTTTTATAATGAGCAACATGAATACAAAGTGTAAACTTGAGAAAGGGAAAAAAAAATCAGATGCCTGGAAACAATAACAAAAGGGCAAATAGATCAAATGCCATCATGTGAGACTTGCTGTTAGCTTGGTTATTGTACTATATATCAATAAATCTAGTTAAAGCAGCATTCATGTTATATTGAGGCTGTTGCTAATATCAAAAATGTAACAGCGTGTTTTTACTACTCTATTTAAAAACCAGTCCAAACAAAAGACACAACACTGAATTAAAAGATAAAAGCGATACTGTAACATTTTTTTTAATTATTTTTGTTTGACTTCTCATTACAACTGGCACTTCCCACATAAAAAGGGACAATAAATTCACATTTTGGCTATCTAGAAATGCTATTTGATATTCCTTCCATTCCTAATAAAATCACAATTGTAGCCAGACAAAACCTTGGCAGTTAGCTTGTGGCCAGCTGATATCATTTGGTCTCCATTAGGACTGCTAACAACATCAACAATAAGGAGGCTATTTCGCAGCTGACTGATGGGTCGGAGGTAAAAACAGGTGCCTGGTGAAGTCAAACAATGAACCCAGAATAGAAATCTATGAAAGGATAGAAAATAAAAGATGAATCTTTAAACAGACAAATATTTCAATATGCAGAGGTCAAAATATAAGACAGATGTGGTAACATAAGTCAAGTAAAAAAGGCCCCAAACCAGCAATCCCATGTGCCTGAGGGATGCTCCGAGATAAACAACAATCTCAACTACCACAAACCCCCTTTTTCCCTGTAAAGCATAGACCTACGATTCTAACCACACCGGGCCATTCTATATAATACAATACAACATCCTTCAGTAAATCTACAGATAATACAATCACTGCAGGGCTAACAGGGCGACTTTCGAGGAACTGTCAGTGTTCTCTGCATTAAGTTAGTCGATTTATATTTAACAGACATGGATGGAAAAAAATAGATATGCTTTAACCGGTGGCAGAAGTCGTATATTTTCGGCCAGGCCCTGAGGTATCGTGGGGCGGGGTGCAGAAATTCCATGTAAAGAACAGGAAGGAGACAAAAACATCACCGGAAATTAATGGCACTTTTTTTTCTTTTACATTTGAACTTCTCCTGAACTGATTTGAAGTTGCAGACTTGACCAGCCAGTGTTCAGAGTCATTTCAGTGGTCATAAAAGGTCACGATGGAGAAAGAAAATGACACGCAGAGGGAATCCATGTGTTTGTTGGCCGGCCCGGCCAGCCACCCACGCTTCCCTATGGCTGGAAGTGGGGATAAGCATGTTAAAAACAGGCTGCTTTGAAGAAGATGTTCAACCCCTCACTTTTTTGTATCATCCATGGCTTCCAATCTCCCTGCTGACAGGAGTCCTTGTGCAACTGCGCCCCATAAATACACGTGTCCAAAGAAATCAGAAGATACATAGGAAGAAAAAAAATCTAACTACTAATTAGGCAGGACAATCCTCAATATATTTTCTGTTAAAATCCCAGATGAGTGGTAAACGAAGTTTTAACTGTTTGGTTTGTGTGGGATATTCATCTCCCCATTCAAGTGTCACTTACAAACAGGGAAGTAAACTCTTTGTGTCTGCACGTATGCGAGTGTGAGAGTGCTGCTTAGCTCAGTGGCAAAGTAGAGTGGAGGGTTCTCGGCTTTCCGTCCTCAGCTGGACAGGACTCTTTGTGTGCTGCGCTGACCCGGCTGGGCCTGAGGGGCGGGGTTGGGCTCCCTCACTTCACCTCTCCTGTCACCAGTTGGCTTTGACAGCTTTGACATCACTTACCAGGTTCTGAGCAAGGCAGATACCAAAGATCTGGAGAGGAGACCACACAGGACATTAGGTCAAGTGATCAGAATACAACTTGTTACAGCAAAAAAAAAAAAGAAAAAAAAGCAGATTGCTATATTGCAAGGGTTTGCTTGATGATACCGGCTGCCACCACTAGATGGCAGTAATGATATGAACTCAGGCACATTGTTAGTTTTAGGTAAACGCATTATTTAAAACAAGGACTTCTTACCTGTAAAAGTGCAATACCAACAAAGATTCCAGCTACAATAATCAGGTTGTCCTGAAGCCACTTCTCAAACTGTCCCACACAGCCCTTTGTGTAGATGTATTTCTGCCGGTCCAGCTCCTTTTAAAAGACAAAAACAGATTAAATGTAACTTAAGAGTGTATAAATGTTTTTTTAAAATCACATTAAAATGATCTGCTCTTAGGAAAGACATTGGCCCTTTTGTATTATTTAAACAAACATCTGAGCTCTGACCTATGACTAATGTTGAACAAAACAAATAACACAGATAACATTTTGCCCACTGACTCCTGTGCCGCTGAGGAGGGCACAGGGGGAGACTGATAGCTGAGTCATTCTTAGATTACAGCGTGTCAGTGTCTGGACATCATTGAGAATATTAAAGCAGTGTATTCAGTTTCTCGGAGGACCCTGAACAAACAGGCAGAGGCTGTTTCCTGTCACCGGACAGATGGCTGTTTGTGCTGTCAGATTCACACGATGATGAACATGCTCTATTCAGAAATGGCCATAAAAAGGTGTAATTTAGAGCTGCAAAGACACTAAAATGGGGGGAGTAAGAATGGGTGTGAACAGGAGCTCATACAATGCTCCCTTTGTTGCTCTTCATGACAAGTCAACCAGGCGAACCCTTTGTTCTCTTGCAAAACCTGAAAGCTAGCTCTCAACCAATGGGAGGTAAAGAGAGCCCCTCGGCGGCCAATAAAAAAGCAGGAAACACTATGTTGTTCTTGCTGTGAACTTCCTCTGAAGCTATTTCAGCCCTCTCTGCCTTTTCTGTGCCGCTGTCCTCCCTGTGTCTCTTGCTCTTCCTCTTTCCCAGCCTGTACTCCAAAAACAAGCTGCACAGGAACTTACTGCACATCACTGATAGTTTCAGTACAATGTCAATGGCCAGGGCGTTAGCAGAAGAGCACACAGAGAAAATTAATTCATACCAACTCAGTGGCAGGTGGTTCACTGTATTGCAGTGCGCCTAGCAACAGCAATCTTTCTGACTGCAGTGCAGTGAGTTGTAACCACCACACCCACACGCAGAGGAAAAGGGAACGGACTGGCATAACCCACTGAGTCGTCAATTACAGAGCGTAGTAAGGCTGCTCTCTGGGCTATAACTGGAGCCTAATTATCCCTGTTAGAAGAACAATCTGTTATTAAGGCAAGAAGCACGAAAGAGGAGCCTCTACGCGACTTAACCCTATACAATCTGTGTCTGCTGTGTAGGCCAACTGTTTCTATGTACACAGTTTTTTAGTGTTTAAAAAGGGAGACTTTCTCATCAAGAACGTTAAATAAAATACACTATAAAACCTTAATGTGATTGGTTCAGTTTAATGTTGTTTCATTTAAACCATTCATCCATTTTTACTGGGGGGTTTAGACAAGCAATCAAGCCCAATACAAATGAACCCGATTGCCATTCCACCCTCCCAAACTGCTCGAATCATTTCAATCAAACAGGTTTGCAGCTTGTCCATCAACTCCACCCAGCAGCTTCAACGTCATTTTAACCAGAAAGGCTGGCACATGTCTGCCAATCATGCTCCACTGCTGCCACTGACTGCAATGTGAATGAGAACTGGTTCTGTTTTACTGCTATAATTTTATTAGACTTTTTAAATTATATAGATTTGAATAATAACACAAATCACAATATACGTTTTCCAAGAACGAGGTCATGGCAAGAGATTATGTGGAGAGCGAAGTAAAACAAACACAGGATTTAGTATGGCGAGAGTGGTAGAGACACGTATGGAGATACAAACCCCTTGAAGCCGAACGTCATAACCGCACTGTGTGTTGATGACATCCTCCTGTAACACAAAAATGTGAAATCACCATTTCAGCTACTTGTCACTGTGTTTGAGATGTTGAATAATTGGCTTTAAGTCTGAGTGACAAGAAATAAATGAAGAATTGACAGCTCTGGAAATTAACTCCAAGGCCAACTAATGGCTCCAGAACAATAGCTCTGATAAGAATGTCTAGATCTTGGGAGTCATAATCATTTGTCTGAAAAAGCCAAAACAGTCTTTGTTACGCTGTCTTATCCATTTCTATTGCGTTCTGGTAGCTACTACTACTTTCATTAATGGTACATTTACAGATCTTTTTTTTTTTTTAAGTCAAATTGTTTATGAAATGCCATTAAATACTGAAAAACGCTAATTATCTTTTCCTTTTTTAAATCAAGACCTTAAAGTCCTTGTAATGCTATTAATAATGTATAGGCTGTTTTGTCATCGACCCATCCAGACTCTGTTATGGTAGATTTAGTCACAGTTCCACAATGGCATAGAGACACTTTTTTATCATGATATCAGGGGAACTGATACATTGTTACATCTCTAATTAGTATACTTTCATATATTTCAAAAGTTCAGTTATTTGAATATTGTGATAGTGGCAGACAATTTCTTTAATTGTTACAGCGCTAGATTATAAATTAAAATAATGAAATGCAATTCTGAACACATAATCAATAATCATTGTGGCTAAATGACTCACTGCAGGGTCTTTGACACAGCAGGAGAAGGGGACTCCACAGCGCTCCCTACTGGGGTTCAGCTCAGTGCAGTTGAAGTAGATGTTCAGGTTCCAGTCGTCTGGCCCATGAGCTCCACAGCATGACCACTGACACACCAACAACAACAAGCAGAGATTATGCAGCCAGCTCCAGTTAACAGATTTATTTCTCTGATCTGGTCTTGAAATGGCTCTTCAGAGCCTGGCTCAGGTCAGCCTGGGTGAGTAGCCAGCTTACTGTGGCAGGTAGTGACTACAGATATTGAGACACGAGTGGCGAGACGACAGCGGATCTAATCGCCTTTACAGTACGTCATGACAGAGCCCAGAGTTTACACATGGGAGCCAATTATCTAAACCATCTCATTCATACAATTGGATAATCATTTGAGGGGAAATACAATCACATTAATCAAGAGATTTATGCCACAACTGCATTGGCTGACTCAGTCTTCTCTATGCCTGAGCTCTAGGACTGAGCTGATTCAATATCAGTTTCGAACCATCATATAAGCAACAACATTTCTAGACAAGGGAGACCGATTTCAGTCTCAAGAAACATGAGCTGTTAAAAGGAAGTTTGAGTGTTTACTGGAAATGGTACTAAAGTGTTAGTCAGTAGGTGTCGACTCACATATTCCTGGGCAAAGTCAATGAGATTCTGCAAGTCGATGTCATCACGGTAGGCCTTGACATTATTGTTGATGAAAAAGTTGAGCTGGTCTTTGATCCAGTCCTTAAAGACGAAGGCGAGGATCCCCGCAGTCAGCTCCAAGAAGAAGATCAAACCCAGGAACACAGAAAACTGGAAAGCACATGATGCACACAAGCATGAAACACACAAGCAGAAAACAATAAGTCTGTCACTTCAATCAGTGAATCTGAGCCAAAGAGAATCCTGTTTTCTAAAGGATCAAAAGACTAATAATATTATTTCTAACATGTACTGTAAAAGAATTGAATAGACAACCACTCAGATGTAATGTCCCTGTACAGGTCTGGTTGTAGGACCTGTCCTGATTTGCTGAGTGAGTGTGGCAGCAAAAACCGCAGTCCCAGAGGTGCCGTTATATCATCCCTTTACAGTAAATGTAGGAGGAGACGGGGCTAATGATAAATGCACAAAAGCCACATTAGCTCCTCGCTCTGACGCCTGACTTACTGCTGCTAATGGACATCGGCTGGAGTTAATAGCTACTTAGAATCGCAGCCAGCAACAAGGCAGGTTTGTCTGCGTCAGTCACATGTGAATATCAATACAACTGAACCCAAGCAAACCTCCCAAAATGGTTGTGTCATGGCTTTGGGATCTGGAATAAATTCCTATCTTACATCCAACACTACCATCCCTAGTTACACACTGACGGAGTTGTCATTTTTATGGCTAGAACCCACGTTGTGTAAGAAGAAAATGCACTTGTGCCCATGAGCATGTTGTTCTTTAATTAGGATTTGGTCAAATTAATTGTTGGCACACTGCAGAAAGTGTAAAATATTTGTGCCACTGACCAACAAAATCCTGGTCTAAAGTCAGAATGGCGCTGTATTTTCTTGCTATTTAAAGGGTATGTTTCTCAAGTAGTAAGATGCACCTACACAGGGGATTTCAAAACACATGCACACTCTGCTTGTTAGACAATGCACGGATGGGCTGCGGGCGGGTGAAATGATGCATCATTAATGAGGAAAATATTAATTAAATTCTCTGAAATGTGAACAGAGCAGAGCAGAGCTGCAGAGCTGCTGTCTCACTCCACATTAGGAGAGACATTGTGTGCATTTATGCACAAGGATTAGCATGACTTTATTATGTCAGAAACTAAAAGATTACTTATTTCCTCTGTCAACTTTATAATTCTTAGTTTTTGTGCTTAAACGTCCCACGATATTTGCTGCAGTGACTTTGCTGCTTCTACTATAAAACTCTCAGCAGAAAACAGCTCTTTCTTCCAATATACCAAATCTATTATTTAATAGTAGTGAGAATAGTAGAATAGTAGAAGTGCAAGCCCACCTGGCTTTTAAAGAGAAAGAGAGATGACACTTTGATTGGTTGAATTGTTACAACTAAAACACACCTATGATATATTAAGGGACTAGATACAACTCCTTTGCCCTCTGTGCTTTACCCTACACCCAGATTATGCACCATTTCTTTAGCAAAGTGGTGTTGGACTTGCCCCAAATGCACTTGCGCTCTGCAGTTTAAACAAGTGGTTCCCAACTGGTCCAGCCACAGGGTCCAGATTTCTCCCTAGTCATTAGTTCAAGGTCCACACGGCAGATAAATTACAACATATTCAATTTTGTTTCACAAAGAGTAAACAACATGTGGGCTTAGGACACACTGTGTCCTAAGCCCACAGTGTATATTGTTGCTTCAGTGTGTATATTGTATATTGTGTATATTGTTGCTTCAAGACTGGAGACACAAAAACGCTGCAAAGGCATAGCACATTAATACAAAGCCTGAAGTTCAAAATGGACTTGCAACCCATATTTGGACCACAAACCACCAGTTGGGAACCACTGCTTTAGACCATGAGCTGTAGATCATATAAATGAGGCCCATCATTTTTTATAGATCAGAAGACAAAACCAAAAAGTGCCGGTGCAGGAAATATTATTTGACACAGAAAATCTTTCGGTGGCTTATGAGGCACGGATCAGTGTTTCTGATGAAATAGAAGATGGTTTCGTGATGAGATAACACACATTTGTGCCACGCATCCACCCATAACATTTGGCTCGGGTGAGTCAAAGTGACACCTGCTGCAGTGACAGCCTCAGCTCTGGTGTGAAGTGCAGAATTTAAAGGCGTGTGAAGTGGCTAAAATGGTGTCTGTGCTCGGAAAGCTGGGAGGTGGCTTACAAATTTAAGCAGGGAGGTGTTCTCTCTAAGCGCTCCAATGCAGCCAGCAAAGCCCAGGATGAACATGACCCCTCCTACAACGATGAAGAGCCACACAGGGTCGAAGCCCCCGAGGTCTGTGATGGATGACAGATTGGACAGCACGCCCTGAGGGTAAAGGAAAAAAGACCAAAGAAAGTGGTTAAAATTCTGACTACAATACTTCTAAAAAAATTCCAACCTTACTATGTCTATTAAAAGATCCCTGCAAAATTCCTCTCTTCACAAAAACACTCAGTTAACCTTGAAAAGAGATCCTGATATCAAAGAGAAATTGTGAGAATTTAACTAATGCCAAGAGGCCAGCTGGGGCTGCCCTGTTCAGAGATGCAGAAGCAAAGCAGAAATATTGTTATTCGCTAAGAACAGTATCTAGCGAGTGTGTTGCTTTCTAAACAAAATAACAAACCCCAAGAGGGTTTTTTGTATCAATTTATCTACAAACCAATTTCACTCTCTAGCAGATTTTCTGTCCTACCTTTGAAACACGCAACTTTTATCAGAAGAGGCCCAGATCAGAGCAAACATTCACAAACAGACATCTGTCCTTCCTCTCTGCATATCCTGCCCTAACAGCCCCGAGGCCACAGTGCATCCAACATGTTTTCCTGTCAGTCTCTGGTCTGCATCTCACCTCGCACTGACAAACAGAAATGACACCTTGACTCCAAAGAGTGGGCTCATTGTGATGTGAGTCAATATCACAGAGCAGCATAAAAAGGAGGCTGTAGATAGTGATAAAAAAAGCTTAACCATAATGTGTATTCTGGTTCATGTAGGATCTCTCACCACCTCTTTTTATATTTCTCACCCATTTTGAAAGAGACGCCACCGAGGTCTGTAAAGGGGGGCACCTGCTCTCAGCTCTGCTTGCTTCTGACATATAGCACACATGTCAAACACTTGCCGTTAAAACCCAAGAAACTGAAATCTCATACTGCTTAGGTTAAGCTCCCACTGCACTGAGCTCAGGGACAGCTATAGGACAGAAGCATAACTACATTCTTGTGTTTTTACGGCACTCGTGCAGAACAAAGTGCCCTCATTTGAATTTAAGCATGAGGCACAGAAACAGTGTAGTCTGGCTGAACGCAGCAGGCTAGAAACTAATCATCTTAGTCACTGAGATCCAAACTCACCATTATGCCTTTGCAGTACCCGCTATTCATCATGCTGCCTAATCCCTTTAAATTATTCACGCCATTCCACCAAGGTACTCCGGTGCAGGCCTATTTGCGCAGAGTTCATGACCAGACGTTACTAATCAGTACATGCTTCCTCGCTGGTGCAGCATTTACCGAACACACTGGTTCAATTTCTCACTAATTAATGAACAAATTTACTGTTAACTCAATTGGAAGAAGTTTTGGATGTGGCCATGATCCACTGCACATGAGAGGTAAATGGCAGCACTTGAAACAGTGACCAGTCTTCATACAACTTTGATGCATTTACTTTTTGGTCATTTTAAAAAATCATTTAATTCCAGGCGGCTATCAGTCTAATGAGTTTATAATTTTGGCTTCCTTATTTTGTACCTGTGCCTACCACTGGCTTCCGTGCAACCATTGGAAAAACATATTAGCTCAACCTTAACAGTAACAAATCACACTTAAGCTGCAGCAACATAAATCATTTCCCAAGACAACTATGACTTGTTTACCAGGACCATTATCAGGTAACATGCGTTTAAGTGCTACAAAGCTTTACAGGGATAGTGCCTTTATTTTCCACGCCACTTCTCTCAAAAGCTCTGTTTTCATCTAAACCCTCTCCTGTAAATTGTACTTCCAGCTCACTCCCGCCGGAATATGGAGAAGAATTTTAGCTATGCTGTTGAGGCAATTACGCTTTACTTCCAAAGTGCGTGTTTGCGTGCATGTGTTTATACTTACCTTCTCCGCCCATGCCCACAGGCCTATGCCCAAGAATGCAGCTCCTAGTAACTGTAAAACAAAGCACACAGAGGAGGCCTCACTGTCAGACAGAGCGCAACAGTGAAACAATGAAGAAGTTAGATATTTGAGACTTAATAAGCATCTACCAATGTTAAAGATAGAAAAAACAAAAAAAGTATTTATCAGGGCTGCATGGTTGTAGTTTGTTCACATTTGATTTACAGTGGTGTCTCCCTGGCAACACATGCAAACCACCCAACAACTGTAACTGATAGACCCATAGTGATCCATGACATCACCTTTTTCCAACAGCCTCACCCACATCCAATACACAGGAGGAGCACAGTCCAAACACAAAACTCTCAGTTGAAAAAAAAAAACAGTATTCCTCTATAACAGGCAGATAATAGTGGGTTCATGTACAACCCCATCACTTAAAGAAATAAGCTCATTGAGATAATTGGCTTTTAGATCTTTTAAACAAAACCAACTCCTGATATGATTTTTTAACACTCTGCGGACAGAATAAATCATTACATCTGCAGGTCATTGCAGGTTAGAGTCATTGCACTGGGCTGCTTAAGAGGCTAGAGGATCTGATATCCAGAGAGTTAAGTAAAATCCCTTCGGCATAAGCCTCCCATCCCACTGAAGGATGGATATCGAGGTAAAAAATATACCTTCAAAATGGGTAACTGCTTGAGATGGCCGTGACATTGGACCTCAAATGTGAAGAAACAAAATGTACAAAAGCCCCTTTTACACTCCCTGTTCAAAGCAGATGTGATGTTTTTACTGTCAAAACGTCACACCCGCCCTGCTCATGATCCCGTCCTGCTGGCTGTCTCTTTCACACAGTACTCGATCCTCCCCCGTTAGTTCCTCTGTTATGTGGGCGACCCACTGCAGGAGATTTAAAAACCAGCTAGTAGCCACTAGCAGATAACTCAAAGTATGAGATTTGAAAGGTCCTTTCCGTCCAAGCAGAGGATAAGATCGGCTGCCATATAATATATACATAGCGAAAGTAAATGATTGTTATTGCCGTGTTATACCATTGTTATTGTTTAGACAGGGCTGCCAATGCTGTTATGTTAAACATCACATCTCTTAAGTCTGCCATTCCAGCATGACATCTAAAATCACACACTGGAGGATCATGATGCCGCCGTTGTTAGATTCTGTGTAAAGATGGAAATGCGGCAGAAGAAGGGACTTGGTAGAATCAGAATCAGAATCAGAAAAAGATTTATTGCCAGGTATAGTTAACACAATACGAGGAATTTGTTCTGGTGGGTTGGTGCAACATAAATATAGAAAAAGAAAACAGATAAGATAGAAGATACAAATATAAAATATAAAATATAAAAAGTATGAGTCTTACAGTGCAAAACAAAACAAGTAACACAAGTAACAGTGTAACAGTGCAAGAAACAGAACCATGGAATTAAAGTTATATACAAGAATGGTTGGAGTGCAAGATATATATTGATATTTACATTGTAGTTCACATTTATACAGGTTTGAGTGCAATTTTATGGTGTGGATGTGCCGCATGACCAGCAGCAGTGCCGGTGATGTGCATTAATGAACACGTTAATGTAACGTACAGTCTATGAGGAGAGTGCGTCAGTGGGGGACCTGGGCCTTGTTTATGAGGCCGGTGGCAGACGGGAAGAAACTGTTCTTGTGGCGTGAGGTTCTGGTCTTGATGGACCGAAGCCTCCTGCCAGAGGGGAGTGATAGTGTGTGTGGGAGTGTAGTGGCCCTAAAGTGCAATTCTCTGTGTCAAAAAGGCTAAAACTAATAGTAAGGTTTCAAGATAATACTAATCAGAAGGCATTCAGTAACGATCACCCATTTCTTAGTAATGTGGCTTTACTCATGTAATGTTATTGTCTAATCAACTGCTTAGCTGCCACAAAATGTCATTCCTGAGAGATTTGAGATGGCAATGAACTGAACTGTGGCACACCATAATGGCAGAGCCTGAAATATAATAGCGCCATTGAAATTGGATTAAATCATATTGTTAGGGAAGTTGATTTAATCAGGGGAAGCAGGTAAACTGATGGCAATCCGTCAGCGCACATAACGAGACCAACAATGTGAAGGTATGCCAAAAAACACGCAGTGACTGTGAAGGGCTGCTGCAGGGTTGGCCTGGTGGTTATGTAAGCGGTTGTAGAGAAGGGTGTGGTGCCTTCAGCTGGAAAGAGACATGCAGGAGGAGTCAAGGTAAGCACGTGGAGATCAGGTAGATTAGACCGACAGCGTGGGAGTATTAAACCATTTGCCCTCTGACTCTAAATAATCCATGCAGATTGAAAAGAGAACACAGACAGATTGAGAAAACAACTCTCACTTACAGGAGGGAAACCACTATTATGCAACTCCATTTAAAGTATAATGTTACAGAATGTTAATATTGCGGATAATTACCAGTAGTGATACTTAATCACAATTATTCCTTAAAGATTTAACTAACTATTATATATACTATATTATATAACTATAATAACTATTATAATGTTTAAACCAAATAAGGTCTTCAAAAGTTGCCAATATTACTGAATTCTTTACTGTGAAAATAAGACGTGATACATATTCATACTGCGCTATGAAGATTATCTTAAAACAGACTTTAGCCCAACAGTTAATTTATTCCATATTATATCAAAATGCAAATACAAAACTTTAATTTAGCAGTGACAGGGACTCAGATTTAGCCATTGGTATTGTAGGCTCTTTGAGTAGGCAAACATTATAATGACCCCACCCAATATCTGGATTTTAAGTGGAAAAAAAGAGGAAAAAAAGTTCTGCATATTAATCTTTGAGATATTGCGTTGTTTCTATGTTTTTGCCTCTGCTCTTTGACCACACTACCAAGTTCTCCAGGAGCTCCACTTAGTCAGTCTCAGTGAGACAATTCACTCTTTCCTTGAACACAAAATATTTCCCAGCACAAAACTGTGATAATGGTATTTTACTTAATAACTTTGATGGCTCTATATAATGGAAACCTAATACGCACATTTACTGCATGAAAATCTATAGTAATACCTGTCTGCTGTCAACACACCCTCGCACGACAAATCATATGAAGTCTTAGGGAAAAAAAAAGTACACAATTCATATAATATTTTTTGAAAAAGTTCCCCTAATACTTAGGTTAGGCTTAGGAAAAGAATTGATGCACGTAAATTAAAGTAACCCAGTGTTGACCCTGGTCTCCCGGATAAAAGTCCTGTGTTTGTTTGACCCGTCCTCCACCTCGACCTTCCTCCCTACACAGCCTTTGGTCCTTTTCGATACTACATTGGCGGACTTCCCTCTTTGCTCCCTTCATATGGTGGCAAACAGCTTGCATCAAATAGGTCACATTATCACAGCCTGTAGACTCATAAGTATCTGAGTTATATACAAGTTATAGAGCAACACTCTTTGTAGGTTTAAGAACAGTCAATAAGAACAGCCTGCTGCAGTGTATAAACAATAAAAAACAAGCTGAAGTTGAATAGATTTAAGCTGGCAGTATAAGGAAGAACACAAAATAGTTATATTTCAGGTGTGAATGCCATTGCATCAAGTGCTGTCAATCATGGAAGGCGAACACAACACCTGTGTATATTTTATAGAACATTTCTGGCTGCAATTTCTCTTTCTTCATTCCAATCCAGGGCTGGGAACTTTCAAAAGAACCAGCCAACTAAGGAGTGTCCATGAGCACATGAAGGATAAACTAATCCTCCACATTATTTCCAAATAATACAAAGAGCCCAAAATTGAAGTTGCATTTGAGCGACACTTGGATTTAAAAGTTTATTAATGGGAAGTTGTACTCAACTGGAAACAAAGTGACTTGAATTTTGAACACTTGGTGCCGAGTAATGACTCAACATGACAGTTATATAAACTGTAATAAAATGAGGATCTGAGGGACTCCTACAAAAGGATGTTGCATAATTTTTTTCTTATTGCACCATGAAAAGAAAACATAACTGACATTTTCTAGTAAATTCCTGCCCCGCATGACACATGTTCACCCCGTCTCATTTCTACTACTAAGCCCTTCTCAGGAAATCGGAAAGAGTTGTTGCAACTTTGATGTGAAATATCTGCCTCACATGAAAGCTTGTATTTACTAGGCTATGGTTAATATCTACCTTTGTACCCTTGGGAAATATTTAAAATGGTCTTATTAAGCCAGAGATTATTAGGAATAGCTTGGATTTCGTATCTGTATAATGTGAGGGAAAGAATACATTTCTGGTGATACCAGAGCTGTAGAAATGCCAAATACAGGAGACAAAATCCATACTGTGATGTGATGAGTCATACAGTTTATCATATGGTATTCTGTCAAATTATTATCAATCAATTATATGCATCTAAATTAAATATACAACTGTTCATGGCTAATTGCAGATCATCAATTACAAATTGCCCTGGTGATTCAGTATGGATGCATCACATTCTCTTTTCTCATCTCCTGTTTATTCCCTATTGTGAACTCCAATAAAGCAGAGAAAAAATATCCCCTTTCACTATGGTGCTTCTAAAATAAAACATCAGCCAGACACCAGAAAAATACTTCTATTATTTGGCCAATTTTGTGATTATTTCCGGTCAAAAATACCTCGATGCACGTCAAGTCACATTTCCCCCAGCTAGGGCTTGAGGCGACCTTGAAGGCAGCATTGAGAGAGACAGCGATGGAGGTGTCATGCCTGGTAGCCTGTCATTTTGGCTTACGATGTCTTTCACTATGTCTAAATCTTTCTCAGTCAGTGAATAGTTCCATTACTTAGAAAATACACAATAACTGAAAGACTGCTGATCAAAACTTGACCTTAAAGTCAAGGTTAAAATGTAGTTAATCTCAGCAAAAAGTCTTTCTTTTTTTTCATACTACTAAAGAGACTACTGTTGTATCGCTAAGCTGTGCTGTGAAGTGTGTGTTACTGTATAAGCCTGACACATGTAAGTATATTCTGTATTATGTGCCTTTTAAAGCCATATCCGCAAACTAAACTTCCCCCATGGGACAATAAGGTTTGGATTGAAGTGAATTTGACTGAATGAGTACATTGAAACTGAACTGAACCTTCCTTTGTGCAGTGCTTGTGTTATTTCCTTTTATCCAACTTTTCCCACAGTGTGAGCAGTCAGAGTCACATTCAGGTCAGTCTGTGGCATTGAAATACACTACCTGTGCTTTACTCTGTCAATGCTACCCTGAGACTAAAATGTCCTCCAGGTAATAACCGCTTTTTACTGAGCAGTGGATAAAAGAGGAGAAAAAAAAAAGAAAGATGCTAATTTTACATGAGATCCACATTTATCTCTTGTATCTCTCAGCAATTAAGCAATAAATCCAAGCACAGTGCTGTGTCTTTGTTTGTTCTTACTTAGTTTATACTTCATTGCTTCTGTTTATTTTAGATGCAAGATGCTTTACAAACCCCTCAGGATTTGTTTCTTTAAATCTCACCTACTGTGGTGAGTAATTTGTTTCCCTTCCTTCTGTACATTTTTATTATTCTATCTCATCTATGTGCTTTTATCACTAAGCAAATAAACAAAGTCTGGAACTCCGCGTCCGTGAATCTGCCTCGTTATTCAAAAACGGGCTGTTCAGGTTATTTCTCTGTCAAGTGCTGCTGCAGGATGTGTGTGTCCCAGAGCGAGGGCTTCCTCTCCATGTGGACAGAGAGATTATCAACACTTGAGAAGATGCCTCCCTAAGCTAGCTGATCCCATTAACCTCAACTAACTAGCAGACAAACCAAGCTCCACGCTGCCTGGACACACACAAATACACAGAGTATAGATTTACTCGAGTGTGACTGCCCTGTCGTTGACTCCTTAATAAGCTGAATCTCAAATGTGGCAGGCCATGTGAACGCAACCATTCTTGATGATATGATATCAGCAGCGCTGCCAACAGGATGAACAAAATGAGAAGATTCAACATATCTTGCATTCAGCACTTGATGCTGCAAATTAATGTATCAATTTGGCTGATTTATTAAAACAGCATGTAACTAAAACAAGTTTCAGGGCCAAAATGTATCTGACTAGACTATGACTAGACTATGGATACTCGAGGCTAAGGCTTAGAGGGAGAGAAAGTTAGGCCATGTTCAAAGCTATTACCTTGTATCCAGATATCCACAGATACTGTGACCAGAATGAGACTGCACTTGACATTGGGGTATCAGAGCAGAAATCAAAATGAATCAGAAAAGAAAAATCCCCCTGTGAGTGGACTTTGCCTCCCTGTTCATATTTGATTTTATCTGAGGGAAAGGGCGAACACTCATAAACAGAAAAACATACACATCTGTGCTCAGACATGAGACTAGAAAAGAGGAAAATAGCTGGTATTCGGTGCCTTGTTTTGGATACAGATATCAAGTGTGCTCAGGAGGTTTAGCAAGCTATACACTAGAGGTGTAACTAACAATTACTCCCATAAGACAAAAAAAAGCATCAATGCTCCCATTTGAGAAGCTGGAACCAGCACATGGGAAATGTTTTTTCTTGAAACCATTAATTTGTTGAACCCACTAGTTGATTATAACTAATTATATCAGCTCTACCATACACACCCATACAAAAGTCTACTATGATTTCTTCCAATGCAGACAGAAAGCCCTTTTACACTGCCTGTTCAACGCGGGAATATCGTGCCAATAGAATATATATAAGATATAATCGAAGAATGGCAAGACAGAGTTGTCTCGCCTTTAATACAGCATGACAGGAAGTGTCTGTATAAACAGGACAGCTGGCATGACGGGACCATGGGCAGGATGGGTGAGATGTTTTGACAGTGTGTTATGTGTGCAACCAACCGCTGGAGATTTAAAAAGCAGCTAGCAGCAGTTAACGACTCACTCAAAGAAGAACAGCGGCCATAAATGAACGCGAATTGAGAAAACAATAAGATCTTGGAGCTCTTTACTAACTGAGCACAGATCAGCCTCCACATAACAGGCATGGTAAATGATTATTATTGCCATGTTATGCCATTCTTATTGTTCAAGATCACTGCTGAGGCGTATGTTATATGTCACACTAAACGCAGATGCTGCTGTATTAAACATCAGGCCCGTCACACCTCTTTTGTTTACACAATGCTGGAATGCTGTCTAAAAGCACACAGTGGAGTGACATGATGCCACCGTGGTATGGTTTTGTGTAAAAATGCAAAGACATTGTATATAAGGCAGTGATATAAGGGGCTTATTAGTGGCCCTGTTTAAATGAGCTTAGAGAAAAGCATCAGATACTCTGATTTGAAATACTAGAATCAGCATGTTAGGCATTTTTGCATGAAAAACGACTTAAACAATCTATTTGTTAAACACACTAATCGATTAATTAATTCACCTGACTTCACCCTATTTTACTTCCTTAAATAGAGCACAATAAGGGTAAAGGCTATATCTAAAGTTATCAGATGCACAAGTGCAGCTGGGATTGCAAAAAATTATATTTAAATCCATGCCAAATATGGAAAAAAAATGACCAACAAGTGTATTTTAATTACATGGTTCACAGACCACATTAGTCTTTCCACCCACTGCAAATAAGTTAGTGCACTTTTGACATTTTTGCATTAAGAAAAAGACTTAATCTATCCGTCAACCACACTTATCGATTAGTTAATTAATTATTTCAGCTCTACTATATGCTATGCAAAAGTTTACAATGCTTTCTTCCAATGCAATCAGAGACGCATCCTGTGTACACAGCACTTGGAAACATGAATCCCTGTCTACCTCTATATGTTTAAGTGGGGTGTCCTCAAATGGCTTAATTCACACCTCTTTACAGCTGACCACGTGCGATGTGATAACTCAAGGTGCATTTTGGGCACTTATAGCTGGAGCTGGCTAATAACACACACACAGCCTGCATCCAACCAAATCAGACATTTGGTTACAAGCTCTTAATTACAGCATGCAGAGCTTCCAAACATTTCAGCAGCTCAGGCAGAAAATATGATTAATTAAGTGGATGTGAGGAATTTGTCTATTGTGAGGACGAGAGAAGGTATGTTGTTCTTGGGTGAGAATGTGTGGCTGTCAACAGCTGCAAGCACAGGCACTGGAGGAATCCAAACAGAAGAGGAGGCACTGGGTTTTACTGCTCTATTTTGTTCAGAAAATTTAGGGTCTTACAAGCATTCTGTCTCAATTTAGGCAGCGTTCTCAAGCCTGACAAGATCACTATGGGAAAGACAAATGGGTTGATTTGTGGAGAATAAACCCCATCTCTCTCTATTTCGGCAATGCACTAGCTTGTCTGTCAAATCCTGTTTCGCAGCACAGAGACAAGAGGAGAACATCTTCAAGCGATTATTAAAGGAAACAGCCAGCGAGCTGGAACTTGTTCTACAGTTTCACAGAGAGCAGACACAGGACTGTTAGTTTGGCCTGAGTGTCAAAACAGTCTGAAAGAACACAATATGAGTCAGACACAACACTACAGCCCTATGACTCAATATTTCCTGGTTGATTGCTCAGTCCAATTGAATTACAGAGCACATTTTCATTTGTGAGGCCAGTTGTAAAATGAATTTGTGCATTGTTCGCTATGAGAACTCTGTGACAAGTTTGGCAGTTTGTATCATATCACCCCAGTCACCCCAAAAAATATGGATATTATAGTGCTCCTACATTTTGAACAGGGATGTTGAGGAATGAAGAGGTGGTGACGAATGAAGGAGGACCAGGAAGAGATCCAGTTGCATGTGGATCCCATGTGCCTGACGTGTCTGTCAGAACAAACATACGAGGGGAGAAAACACAGAATCATACCCGGTCCTCTCCCCAAAGCCTTTGTTATCGCCATCCTTCTTTGTGCGTTTGTGGGTGTGTGAGTGAGAGAAACAATGCTGTCCCACAGAGCCCAAGCACTATAGTGGTGGAGGGAGTGAAAAGGGGGTGCTTGAAAAGAGGAGGGCTGGGTGGTATTCAGGTCCGTGTGGCGTTTTCCTTCCAACAGTGTGTGGGAAGACCCTCTGGGGCTCACAGACACGCCATTCCTTCATCCACAGACATTATAATACACCAGACGCAATGCAGCCGGGCAAGGAGGGAGGGGTGAAGGAGACTGAACAGAGAAACTTTTCAGACTGAGGAGGGATAAATATGGAGGGGGGCTTTGTAAGGGAGATGTGGGATCACTTGCCACTGGTCTAACAATACAGATGAGATGTCATTTCTCAACTGAAACACAATGGTACCAATCCTTACTGCCAAGTTAGAGCACAGAGAGAAACTAACATCTGCCCAGCTTTTGTCATTGCTAAATCTACTTCAGCTACAATCAAATCATCATATTTACTCTCCACTATTAACCAAAATAATGTTTTCAGCAGTGGTGCAAGGTAACAAAGTAATAATATTTTGTTGCAGTACTCAGGTTTGTTTTTTTAGCATCTGTACTTTACTTGAGTTCTTCTATTTGTGTCAACTTTCAGTTTTACTCCTCCAAATTATCTTAATGAAATAAATACTTTTACTCCAATACAACTTCCCTTAGCATTTTAGTTACTTATACTACTACAAAATAGGGAAGGAGGGAGGGGGTGGACAGACAAATGAAGGACAGGAAGGAAAAGCAAAATTGGATTTTGTTCTTTAAATCCTTTAAGTTGTAAAACTTGCTTTTCTTCAAGTGTAATGTATGCTCCATTTTAATGTAGTGTCAAAGAAAGGCTTTTTAATTAAAAGCATTTACTTAAAGTCCAAACAAATGCATTATGTCTTCACTGAATCTAGTCTTTACTTTGTTTCTTGTTGAAAGACAAGTATTAAAGCTTGTTAAATTCCTCAGAGGAAGACTGCAGGATAGCAGTTGAAACATGTCAAGGTAAAATTTAACTCACTCTAATTAATCACACTTAATACTTGTCTGTCAACAAGAACCAAAGTAAAGCGCATTTACTTATACTTTTACTTACAAATACATTTATTATCATAAAATTATTTTTGATAAGCACAGTAAATATCAGATCAGATACTTAAGACTTTTACTCAAGTAATATTCTAATAGGTGACTTTAACTTCTACCAAAGTCATTTTCTGTTAAAATAATTGTACTTTTACTAAAGTATGGCTTTCAGGTACTTCATCCACCACTGATTTTGTCATGAGTGGCATCGAAGAAAAAGTTACATCTGCCCACAGGTTCATAAAAAGAAAACTGGAGAATAAGTGGTCTGCTAATCAAAGTCATGCCAAGAGCGTTTTTCATAACAAACTGAACTACTGTCCTTCGCAAAAACAATTACTGACTTCCTGTAAGACAATCAAGTAAACAAGCCAATTGATATGCAAGTTATCAAGCTTAAATAACAACAACAAAACCAAAACGACAACACATGGCAGGAGATAAATAATTTAATACTTTTCTCGTAACTTAAACGTATCATGTTACTAGACCCCGGGGATCATCTAAGTTCAGACTCGCTAACGGTGCTAACATAAAGCTAACTTTTGCAGAATATTTAATGAGACTTTAAGTTAGGCATTATTTTTCTTGTGATGCCGACTGGTAAACAGTATTTACTTACCCAGAATAAAATGTTGAATCCAAATAAGAAGTATTTTACACAGCAGCTGACTTCGGCTCCTTTAAAATGATGGTGTTTTCTACTCATTCTTCCAAGGATAGTGGTGGCTAACTGGCGAGCTAACTGGGAAACTACTTTAAAAGCTTAGCCAAAGCTGCAGTTGTTGAACTACTGAAGCCGAGGTTAGCTGGCTCCATCAGCTACACAAAGCCAAGTCTACTCACCGGGACAGCATTAAGTAAATCAAAGATATACGGCTAATTATCTTTTTCTCGCTTTAACCATTAGCTCGCTAGGCCAGCTAGCTCGCAACTTCTATAGTTAGCATTAGCGGCTAACAACAACAAATGCAGGGACTCTAAGGCAGAGACATTCATCCGCAGTTCAGTCGATATTCAAGTTGTCTGGCGGTAATATGGCAGCGCAAACCGCGAGAAGGAAATAAAGCTGACGGCCTTTCAGCTTAACGTTTCCTCGATTATCTCATTTGCCGCATCGTCCCTTGAAATCTTCATCCTTGTTGTTTTGTGCTGTAAAACAAGCCCCTGCTGTCAAACGAGGAAACCACTGCGCTGCCTTTCGCCCTTTTCACCTCACGAGCGGCCTCTTGTGTCTTAACGACGAGTTTCACTTTTCACCGGGTGGAAAGCAAAAGCAGGACGAGCCACAGTAGCTATGCTGTATCATCCGTAGGGTGAAGTCAGGTAATGTGGGACATCAGGTAAAATAGGACAAATAAGGTTTTCAATCTTGGGCTCTCTGAATATTAGCAGCCAGTCACCAAATTGTCATTGTATTGTTGTCACAATTGTCCTTTACATTACATAATCATTTTTAATGGTTTGAGATAACAACTATGGGCAGAAACTATTATACATTACATATGAAGCTGTGAGACCATGTCAGCCACATTACTCCAGAATTAGCCATAATTGTTAGACATGCATGTCCACTGCAGACAATATGGCACCAAGGCAAAAGAACAGGTAAAGCATGGCAGAAAAGTGGGATGATCTTTTTTAATGTATTCTTAAAAAAATATTATTTATTATTATTATAAATTATTATTATTTATTATATATTATTAAAATTATTATTATTATTATTATTATCATTAATACATGCATTACTGAGCAGCTAATTGGTGTGATTGTTTAAAAAACAAACAAACACGATTGTCCTATTTTATCATAAAAGCTGTCCCATTTTACCAGAACATGTCATCAGAGACATGTTTGAAGGTCCAGTGTTTCTTGATTACTTTACTTGGCAACATATTTTCTTCACAGAAATACAGCAGGGAAATATAACAAGTTACAAAAAGTAACACCGCAGGGGATTCGCCGAGTTGTAGGTGGTTTTCTTAGTAATCTACCAAAAAGTGTCCTAAATTACCAGACTTCATCTTATTTTACTCTCTTAAATTGAGCAGAGAGAAGGTAAAGGCTATATTTGAGGTCAACAGATGCACAGGTGCAGCTGGGATTGCAAAAAAATATAATATATATGCAAAAATATTTTAAAAACAACAGGTGACCAACAGGTGTATTTTCATTACATAGTGCACCGACCACATTAGTCCTACTGCAAATATTGTCTTCTTAACAATATATTATATTATGACTCTTAATCTTATGGCACACTGCAAATCTGTAAAAATAAAAAAGACAGTCAGGAGTTGTAAAAAGGAAACTACTCATCTTGTAAATATGAGCTCCCACAGCTACCGTACAGCTGCTGAGTATATGCCACCTTATTTGCAGTTCTCTTTCAAGCCTTTCACTCTCTGAGTTGAACGATTCGTGTGATATCTAACACCAAGATATCACCTTTTTTCTGTCAATAACGCGTTCCAGAATCACGTGGGATGTAATAAGTGAACATTCAGGTTAGTTCACCATATTGTGACTGAGAATAAAAGACTATGGCAAGTATGATTAATGTGGACACCTGGAGGGTATAGGACTGACATACATTTTGACTTGTCATAGCAGGAAAAGCACAGGTGTTGATAGTAACAGTAGTTGTTCCCTGCTGCTCTGACACGTTAAAACGTCTGCAGTGAAAAATAATTCAGTCTTATTTTGACAAGGGAACACTAAAGTGAAAATGTATCTTTAAATTGTACCTAAGTTGAAAACTATGATGCATTCCTGAAAAGGAAATAGATGCCACAAGAGAATATATGAAATGATTATTTTGAGACACAGTTGCATGTCGACAAACAGTTCAAACTGTGTCGCCTCATTTGAACTTCTGTCAGGAGTCCTACAGATGGCAGTCTATGAACTTGTGATAAATGTGGCTTTGGTTTTCTTTTCACCCTGAGGAGTTGCTGTGAGGGACATTTCATTCCCTTAGCTATCACCTCAAGAATATAGTATGTTACACTTAGAGTGAAGCGTGAGCCAAGACTGTAAAACCAAAGAAGTACGTCTGCAAATGTGGTGGGAGATCTGGCACATACTTAACTTGTGAGTCTTGTTATTATGATGTAACTACAGAAATCTAATACATCGTGAATTAAAATAAGCAATTCATCGCATCTCATTCCAAGTATTACCTTTTGAAACTTGAGCAAACTGGCCTGATGTCTTTTAAAAACACAGGAAGAGGGAAATGAGCAACAAAAGAAAAAATGACCCGAAATGAAAGAATTTGAAAGAAATCACAGAAATTTTCTCAGGGTTCGAAGTTTTGATACTCGTGAATGGCATCTGAAAGCAGTGCTAGAAAAGTAATGTTGCTCCATATTTCAAAGGGTTAAACTTAATCAAAATGCACTTAATCAGCTATCATACAATTTCAATGGAGGGGCTGTTAAAGCATGTGCAGATGTCTGGGGGTACACAGGGGACGCGCCCCACTCAATATGTAGGACGTGCAGTAAAAGCATGACAATAACAGAGGACTTTTGTTTTGACAAAATTGAAGACATTCACACTGTAAACTAATGCCGTAAAGGTACAAATTGGTGCACAAAAATTCATTAGAATGCAGTTAATCAAGTGTTTGATGCTCAAAATGGCAGAGTACCCCTAAAACCCCTGTTCATGCCCCCCAAGGCTGACACCAAACCTAGACCCGTGAGGGCACCAAGGGGTTAGATGAGGACCAGATGAAATATGAATCCTCTAAATTTTAAATGGCACTGTACAGGATTACTGAAGTCCTGAATTTATCACATACTATAGTTTAACCATAATTACTCTGAGTGCACAATAGGCATGAATTAATTAAATAATCAAGACTAACTTAACAGTATAAATGCTTGGAGAAAGGTGTTGTATACAAATTGATAATTTGCTAACATAATGTTCCATTTAGGTACTGTACATTTTAAAAAAGAGAAAATTATTATATTATATATTTTTTCAAATATAAGACTATTTTCAGTTAAGGGCGTTGGAAAGTATAACAATAAAACAAGACACAAACAATACATTACTTAAATTGGTGTGTCATCACTTTTTATTTTGCATTCATTTCCAGACATCATACAGATATGAAATGAGAGAGAAATGGGCTAAAAATGCAGGCATGCGATCATAGAACCCCGCCCCTAAAAATGCAGTGAGGGTGTCAGTGTTGTTTAGTTTGTCCAGAGGTGACCCAGGTTGAAACCAATCCATGACAGCAGTATGCTTAATCCTGCTGAAGGAGCCAGGTCACCGTGTAGCAGGCGTCCCTGTCACTCAAAAGACACACAGGAGCAAATATTTAGAAATGTGCTGATGCTTTTGGCTTACATGTCAGGCAGTGGAGGAATGAGCTGTTGTGTGTGCTGGTACAGGACTGGGCAAGATGGGAATGGTTTAAAATGGATGAAACAGAAAGCCAGTTGTGGTTTGAAGGCAGCGGTCGGGTTTACAGCAAACTGTCACCATCATGTCAATGTATTAAATTGTGCAGGAATGTTCCTTGTTACAGTTGTGTATATTTTTATTGTGAATGACACCTGTTTGAGTAAATCAAGTTTTAAACAATGCCATCTTTATAATGGAATGAACTGAAGTGCAAATCAAGTATAAAAAGAAACTTCAGAAGTTAAAAATAATGCACATTAGAGTTATGTATGTATTTAAAATACAGTCCATTCTCTTGTCCTTTTCTCACAAACACTCAGGTTAATATTTCACAACATACAACATTCTTCAAACCTTTTTTTTCTCCCATAACTTTTTAACAACATTTCGTTGTACCATCTCTGACATACTCTATTGCTCCATCCATACAGGCACTTCATACAAGGCGCAAAATATGTTAATCTGTTCCTCATGAAACCCATTACAGGTTGAGCAAAAGCAACAACATTTAGGCATACAAACATCAATCTCCAAAATGAATATTACAATCAATATGCCATTATATGCATGTTGACAGCTCATATTTGTTCATTGAATTTTTCTTCATCAATGTTTAAACCAAGGGTGTCAACCATACAGACTGTTGGCGATGCACTTTTGAAGGCTAAGAGGTATAGGGTGCAGAAGTCTATGTCATGTAAAATGCTGCTTCAGAGGCTTGTCCATCCTGAACAGAATACCACCACATTCTCATCCCAACTCTGAAAAACGATTAATACTTATCATGGTCATATATAATGATACTGAACATTGTGTGAAATATTGTAAACCAGCAGCTTTGGTGGAACAATATTGCTAAGGCTCTGCCAAAACCTTTGATTTGTTTACAGTCTGTAAAGCTAACCTGCTTCCTCAATAGCTTCCAGCACTGCTACACAGGAGTGGAAATGTATGGAAAAATACACATGTAATGACAGTAAGCAGTGGGCTGACTGAATGTGGAAAAATTGAGAAATTTGGAGGCACTGTTATTTATAGGATATTATGCAATCGTTTTACTGGACCTGCCCACTTGAGATCAAATTGGGCTGTAAGCTCATGAACAAAAATAACTTTTATCACCCCTGGTTTAAACATTGGCAAAAAAAACCCTCTTTGAGTATTTTTCTCCTGAATCGTGGAAACAGTGTTTGAATAAACAAGTGCGTCAATGCCCCATTGAACCTCTACATAACTCTTCATCTCTTCATCTCCTCGTCATTATTAGTCAAACTGTCTGTAAAGCTTACATTCGTTTTAGCAAATGCAGTACATAAAGCAACATATAACATACATAACATACGTTGTGTTTAATTGATTATTGCACTGTGATAATTATGTATATGATTTATTCCCTGTTGAATAAAATGGATAATAAACTGTGGTGAACACTGTGACCATGTTTGATAATGTGAATAGCATGTGTCTCACCTACCACTGCTTTTTTGTAATGGAAAAATGATGGAAACTCATTTTAACCAGTAAAATATAATTCATTATTCACTGTGTAGTTCAATTTGATCCTTTACTGTACAGTCCAATGAGCTATTTATTTACAAATACTCATTTCATGTGTCCCTTTTATTCCTTAAAGGGACAGCTCATCCCCATATCAAAAATATATTTTACTTCTGACCTGAAGTGCTTTATATAAATCTAGATTGTTTTTTTGTGAGTTGCAGAGTGGTGGAGATTTCAGCCATAGAGTTGTCTGACTTCTCTCCAATAAACTAAAACTAGATGGCACTCTGCTTGTGGTGCTCAAAGCATCCAAAAATACATTTAAAAAACACAACAGCAATGTCTGTTTCCAGAAATCATGACCCCGTTACTCAAGATAATCCACAGACCTTGTTGTAAGCAGTTTTATATAAGGACTATTTTTTCTACCGAACCACATCCCCCAACCACATCATCACATGATGCTGGATGCTCACATCTACTGTTAGCTCACCTAACACCACCTGACCCAGCTATTGTTACAGCTCAGCTGAGGAGGATGCCATCAATGTTAACATATTGTGCAATCACTAGAACAAGGATATTTCATCCATGAGTAGATGCACAGTGATATGGTTGGCTCGTGTGGTTCAGTAGAAAGAAAATAGTTCCTACATGAAACTGCTCAAGACAAGCTCTGAGGAATATCTTGAGTAACTGGGTCATGATTACTAAAAAGACATTGCTGTTAGTTTTTTAAATGTATTTTTTGGACTCTATGAACAACACAAGCCAAGTGCCATCTAGTTCCATTATATCCAAGATAAGTCAGACATCTCAATGGTCAATATTTCCAACACTCGACAACTCACACCAAAACAATCAAGACTGACAAATAGCACTACAGGTGAGAGGAAAATTTAATTATTGATTGGGGTGAACTGTCACTTTAAAATGTTTTCAGTCTCTTCCCATTTTGACTTGCATCAGACCAGCAAACTTACAATAATTCATTATTAACATTAAAAAAGAATGTACTTAAACATTATTTAACTGACGAGAGGCTGTGAATGTGTGTTTGTTGTTAAGGCGTGAAAGTATAAAATAAACTGAAGTGAATTCAAATATCTTTGGTTACTGTAGTCTTTTTGGTATGTAAGAAGCGTACAAGCCACAGCAACTGTGTCATGTAAAAAGCCTGTTCTTGTCAGCCCATACTATGAATGTGAGTCATATAAAATACTAATATTATCTTGATACAATATTTACCATTGTCCAGGATTGGTATCCAAAGTCACAGAAAGGTGTCCTCTATTAGTCTGATGATTGCCACCAGAAACTCCTTTACTGGTTGATCCAATGCCCCAAAAAGTCTTTGAAATCATGCTTTGATTGCCTTCCAGTGACACCCTCACAGGTCAGTGGAGACGGTGCTTCTCTTCACCCTCAGGCTCCCGCCCCAGCCGCGGGGACAGGTGTTGTAGGAGTGCAGGCCAGGCGATCGCAGGCCTGAGTCTTCTGACTCAACGGAGGCATCAGAGTCGGTGAGGGAGCGAGTGTTGTAGAGCCTCACAGGGGAGCAGATCCTCTGCGTTGGGGTTGGAGGAGGGCTCGTGAAAATAGGGGACTGGGCCCCAAATGCCCGTGACTGGAAAGGGCTGATGGGTGGTTTGTGACAGTCGTAGCCGTGGTGGGAACTTCCCAGAGGTGAGATGGGGAGGCTGTGGCCACTCAGCGCTCCAGGGGAGGGACTGTTTTTACGCTTGGCTGCATTGATGATGTTCTTGGCCAGGAGGCGATGGTTGGCTTTAGAGTCTGGGTTGTTAATAATGGGGGACATGCAGCGACTGTCTTTGAGTGGGGAAATAGGAGAGCTGGCAGAAGATGTGTACAGAGGTTTAGTGGTGGAGAAAGATAAACTGGTCTGAGAGAGTGCAGGAGACTGGGAACGTGATACCCAGGGAGGAGAGACAGGAGATGCGGCTGTAGATGTTTGGGTTGGTCTGGAAGAAGGAACAAAGGAAATGGTGGAAGACTGGATGTTTTGGCTCACCATAGGGGACTGGCATCTTGATCCCCAAGGAGGAGAGCACGGGGACGTGGCTGTAGATATTTGCGAAGGTCTGGATGTTGATGTGGAGGTGACAGTGGAAGATTGGGTATGCTGGTTCACCATTGGGGAGTGGCATCTTGATCCCCAAGGAGAAGTCGTAGAAGTTCGAGCTGGTCTGAAACCAGCAGTGGAGGAGATGCTGGAGGACTGGGTATTCTGGCTCACCACTGGGGACTCTGATCTTGAACCCCAAGGTGGAGAAAGAGGCGAAATAGTTGTAGAAGTTTGGGATGATCTGAAACCAGCAGTAGAGGTGACGGTGGAAGACTGACTCACCATTGGGGACTGACATCTTGAACCCCATGGAGAGCGAGGAGAGGTGGCTGATGTTTGGGAGGGTTTGGATGCTGCTGTGGAGTTAACAGTGGTAAACTGGATATTCTGACTGGCCAGAGGGGATTGGCATCTTGTACCCCTGGGGGAGGATACAGGAGATGTAACAGATCGGCTCGAGATGGTGGTGGAGGGCAGATTTGTTTGGAGGCTGGGAGTCCAGGTCCCAGTGGTGGGGCCCTCTGGGTTGCTGAAACGTCTAGGGAGGCTGGACGTCCAGGTTCGCGTTGGAGTCTCACTGGGGGTTTCAACTGGGGAGGAATCCTTTGGTGTCTGTTGGATGGTGACAAATGTATTTTTAGACTCTAGGAAACATTTATTCAAAATACAATGCACAAAATAGAAAAATAAGAGATTTTAGTATCACTTTAGAATAAACAAATGTCCCCATTATGTAAATTCTAAGGTTTTGACCATGACAAAGTGTTTTGTTCTGCATAAACTCACAAAAGACTAATCTGTTACAGTATAACAGACCCTAACTCTATTCAGTAAGACACATTTTAAATATATTTTGTAATTCTACTTTGGTAAAATAGTATACATTCTGCCTGAGCCCCTGTGGCATTCAGGTCATCTCTCTGTATTCCCTTCTTCTTCTTTTTAAGCCGTGCTGCCAGCACACATATGCCAGGTCTTTAGTGTCTCTCTCAGGTTTCTGTCATCTGGCCTTCCTGAGGTGGTTAACCTTTACAGGGATATGAAGTTACTCGACTGGAGCAAGGGCAGCATTCCATCTTATACACATACTAATTAAGAGCAAACTATCTACACTCGTGATAATAATATGAAGGCTGTCTTAAGACAGAACAGTTAGGCTCAGTGTTGTGAAAAATTATGGTCTTAATGTTACTGCACACATTTTAAAAGTTCAGGGCATCTTTGAAAGAAACAATGCCCAGGTCAAAGGTCATCTCATTTGTCTGAATATCTGAGACCAAGGGTCAGGTCATGGCATTGACACACACAACTATAATTCTTACTAAAGTGGAAAATGTTTTGCAAAAGCAAGATGAAATAATCATTTTGATTAAATGTCACGTACTTTGCGACAAAATAGATCTGTCTCCTGCTTCAAATTAACTGTGTGCCTAGCAGAGGCATAACATTTATTGGCGTGTTCCAAGTGTTTGCAGTGTTTGATTGCTAGAAAGGCAGAAAGGTGAAATAACAAGCACGCAAGAGTGAAATTAATGGTTGAAAGAAGCCAAGTGAAGTCAGGAAATGAGGAAAAAGGAGAAAGAGGTCACCGCAGAGTGTTAGCATAAAGTTTTAATCAGAGAAGGAAAGATTCACTCCAACACAAAAAAATCAATCATAACAGACAGGATAACAGCAGGAGAGAGCAGTGAATCAAAGTTTATGAAATGAAACAAAACCTGTCGTCTAAACAACAGTGATTGATTATGTCCTCTGGAAAAAAATATTCCTGGAATTACTGCTTTAAGTCACGAAAACAATATATATGTAGGTCCATAATGCAAATTGGTATGCAGCCTCCAGTTTTGAAACATCAAAGAATGCAAGTACACACCATATATTTAGGTAGAAAATGCTGCAAAGTGGAGTAAATTACCCTGAAGACATAAAGACATAAAAGGAGTTCTCTCGTTGCAACTTTCATGTCAGCGAACAGCGTTAAATTGCAAATCATAGATCATAAAGCAGATGCCAGACCATCTGTTAAAGTGCTTTGTGAGGCAGCATCACCCTGGTGCCAGCAGAATTGGGAGACAAAGTGGAAAAAGTGTGAGGTTGTTTCTCATCATATTTTAAAACATACTGAAAATTGAAGTGTTTTTGTGCCGACGTGCTCAGCGGCTTTGGGTATGGAACTTATCTGATTACATTAAGGCACACTTTTAGTTCAACTGAGGGTAATTACTTCTGTATGGGCGTTTGTTACTGTGGAACAAAATACATTTACATATTCACTGAACAATTAAGATGTATTCATTTAGATAATTTACTAAGAAACAATTGCTTTCTGATACATGTGAGGATTAAAATATTTCACACATAAAAAGATTCCACTCTGTTATATACCTACGACACTAGAGGAAGGCACGAGTTGAACAAAAAAGTGCAGCAAACTGTAGATTTTAGCTCTACACTGTAAAATCTGACAAGTTGATTTTACTTTAAGTATAACTATTAGTCTCTATGTTTACATAATATCAGGTAAATTTAAGTTTACTTAAAGTGGAGTAATATTTACTTAATTTTGTTAAGTTGTTGCAACTTAAAATTGACAAGTTTAATTAAAGTTTTATCAACTTCGGTAAACAAAGTTTACTGAGTTATACCTTTTTATTTAGCTAGCTGCAAAATCACATTTGTATATTTTCAAACCTTTAAACAAAACAGAACTTGCAGATCTCCTAATTTCATCATTGACAAAATCCCCTTTGTCAAGATAAGGTTAAGTCAAACTAATTTGGTTTATTGAAGCTGCTAATACTTAGAAAGAACAAAGTAATTTTACTTGTCATTTTAAAGTTGTAACAACTTCACACAATGAAGTAAATAGAGTTAAATTATAAGTAAACTTAACAAATAGATATCAAGTAAACATGAATTAAGATTAATAGTTAGATTTACTTTCATTTTTCCAGACCTTTGATTAATAAGATTATTTTAAGTAAGATCAAATGTCATATTTTAAATCAGTTTCAATTTTCCAACCATCCCTCGGATGGTAAATACATTTTTAAAACCGGTACAGAGATGGTCTCCACACCTGTGGTGTTATGCCTGCCTTCTTGGCAGAAAACGTGGGCCTCGGTGCGTGGACCCCTGACCTAGGAGAGGACACCCGCTCTGGAGAAAGGGCCGACATAGGAGAGCTGATCCTTGGCTGCCCATAGGCCGGGATTGGTGAATATTCTGCTCCTGCTGTGGTGGGGCTGAGAGGCAGCTGTGGAGACATACACTGGACACTGAAGTGAGAAGGAGGGTTATTAGGTAAGGAGGTCTGTCTAGAGAGCGGCTGGGTAGATATCAGGTTCTTGGCCTGTGGTGCTCCTTTGGGTAGGCTACTAATAGGGTCCTTGACTGGGTTTAAGATGAAGAGGGAAGAGGAAAGCTGATAGGGCCGGTGCCTTGACAAGTCCATCTCTATCTTGGAGCAACCATTTTCCAGAGGAGGTGGTTCTGGAATTGGCTGTGGAGCTGGAGCTTTTTGCCTTGGTTTTTGCTTGACTGCTTGTTGGGTCTTTAGGTTTTGTGAAAGCTGAGCGCTCATGTCAGAGTTTTTAGCAATGGCCTTGACCCTGCCAGGCATGTTTGATGGGTACACCCAAGACGGTGGAAGAGACATCGTAGGAGAAGGAGACCTCATTTGTCCCGCATTTTGCTTCTCAATGACATATTTCTCCATCCTGGACTGACGCTTGGCAAACAGCTCTGCGCCCTTTCCAGATACATTGGTGAGGGTCTGCTCTGGCCTGTGCTCTGCCCTCGGGCGAGTTCTGGAGGTCTTGAGACAGGAGGCCCACTCTGGAACTACTGCCTCCTCTGCACTTTCCTCCTCCTTGGCGAGGAAGTTGGAGGCCTCTGCACCCAAAGCCAGCAACTCTTCCTCGGATGATGGCTCGGGCACAGATTTTTGTCCATGTTTCTTCCTTTCGTCCACCCCCTGCACCAGAGACAGCAGCTCAGGGTTTGGAGCTACCACTGTCTTCTCTTTGAATGTGAACATTGACTTCCTACTTCCCCTTCTTGCAGCACCCTCTTCAAGTATTCCTGTTTTGATTGGTGTTATCGGCTTCCTCTCTCCAGCAGGCTGAGGAACAAAGGTGGAGGGCTTTGGAGCTGTGGGGGGGCCATAATGAGGCATAGGTGGGTACTGAGATACAGAGGGCAGAGGGTACTGGGATGGTGGAGGGGACATGACGGGAGACATCGGAGGTGGACTGGAGTAGTAGGTCTGCGGAGGTTGGTTTGTAAAGGCTGGTAGAGGAGGTGTGGGGTATGATGGAGGCGGAGGTGGGGGTGAGAACACCAAAGGTTGGGGAGCAGTGAAAGTAGGGAGAGGAGGAGTGGCATAAGAAGGAGGAGGGGGGATGTCCATGATAGGGCTAGCTGCCTCTGGAGACTGCACTGTCAGTGGCGAGAAAAAGGGCCTGGCAGTCCGATTGATGATGGTGCTTGTTTGCTTGGACGTGGACACAGATGCCCGCTCAGGTCCAGAAGCACTGTGGCAGCCATTGTGGAGATTTCCAGGGGGAGCTGGCCCTGTGTGGCCCCCGTTTATCTCTGCCTCCCCTTCAGCATGCCCCATCCGAACTAGACCAGTATTATTACTTCCAGGGGGAATCTCATCCTTGACATTGTCCTCGTGGATTTTATCTCTTGCCTCCTCCTCCTCTTCTTCCTTGACAGGGAGGAAATGTCTCTCTTGGATAACACTGTCCTCTATGTCTTCCTTGTGGAACTCTTTACCTGGCTCCTCCATGATATCACCAATTGAATTTACCCTCCCAGGTGGTGACAAGAGAGGCTTGGTGGCGCTATTCTTAAAGTTCAAGACTCTATCCGTGTCCTCAGTGCTCCTCTCTGCCCATGTAAGTTTGTTGGATGAGGGCTGTGTTTTCACATTCTCAGCTCCGTCGTCGCCTGACCCCTCTCCACAGCTTTCGAGCGTGAAGGCGTTGACCCTCTGCTTGCGCCGGTTGAAGAGCTGCACGCCTCTGGAACTGGAGTTGGAAGGGATGGTGAGCTGAGCAGCGATGATCTGACTCCTGACGCGAGCCTCCTTTAGCTCTTTCTCTGATAAACTGGCGCTCCTGGTCAGATCTGGAGTGAAAGAGACAGGGAGAGAAAAACCTGATCAATGAGAGGGGCTTGTTTGATTTAGATGTTTGATTTACGATGAAAGGAGTCCATAACTTTTGGGAGATTTAGCAATGTGCTACATCCACTGTTCAAACAAAGACAACTCCCTCAATATCTAATTAAAGCTCACCAAACCGCTTTTATGTACAAAAAGAGAGAACCAGCAAGGACAAATTTTTAACAAGTCTGGGATTAAAAATTCTCTTTAAAAAACCCACATAATTGTGTGTGCGCCACATGGTTTTGATTGTTTTTTTTCGGTGCTTTTGATTCCAACCAATCCAGCAAGAAGAAAATACGACTTTGTGGACACTTGACTCAGCAGACTGGAGCTTTAGACAAAGAACTAATAGACGTAGGCGGGGAAACATTTTAATATGCTTGTTGACTGAAGTTAATAAAATCATCTAGGTCAGTGTCTCCAAAAGAAGTCAATCATGTCTGTAACTGATGCTGCAGTTCTGCTGATTGCCTTGAAATTATGAGATGATACATGTCTGTGTTAAAATTGACGGTTTGTTTTCTGAGCTTAAGAGCTCATTCCAGGCAGCGGAGCTATTTCCTCTGCCATCTGCTGTAGTCCCTCCCTGAGCATTCCTCCACCGCTGAGAAAACTCCCCGTCTGAGCTTCCAACATGCCTTTGGTTTCTCTCTGTAGTTAATTTGTGAAATACTGCAGCTCCAGCCCTTAATAGAGCAGTTTTTACAATCCATGCCTCCCAAAAATGACATCTTTCAACTGCTGCCTATAAACATACTATACAATCAAGTGTTCCCATCTTAAATATAGAGACTACATCATGCTTCAAAGTTCAGAAAAAAGAAAAACAAAGCTGCATCTTTGCTTTATTATTTTACAAAATAAAACCCCTCAGTTATAGCTTCTCTGATGGACGTTTTAAAGGAGAATAAGTGGTTGTGGTGACACATCTGGAAGATTATTCATCTAATTTATCTGACTGGTGGAAGATATTCGGCATCTCTCCGGGAGGTCTCTTGAGCAGCTGAGCCATGACTCTTTTTTCATTTAATAAGGTGACAGATCCAGACAGCTATGCTATTTGATGTAACCATGTGCCAATCACAATAACTGTGCATAAATCAATCACTTGTAAAGCTTTTCTATATGGAGCTCACTCTGCGTGCAGTTTTTCCTGGCACAGATAATAAAGCTGGCATGATCATTCCCCCAGTCAAAAGGAATAATATGCATCTGTCATTGATTTTACAGACTTTCAGTCCGCCGTCACAGTAATTGAATTAACTCTTTGTAGGTGACCCATGAGTTCCTTTTACATGAAAGTTCAATAACATATGTTTATTATCTTATTGTTTTAATACATAAAAAGGGACTATGGGGCCATTTTGGATTCTAAACATGTGCAGAGCATTTACATGCACAAAATTATACCCTTTGATGATGATGCTGGTTATTTCTGCAAAGAAATAAGTCAATGTCAGCATTAATATGGGAAATCAATCAACCTGCCACTGACAGGAAAGACAGACGCTATTACAGGGAGATACATCAACCACCTAACATATTTGTGACAACAATATAATAAGGATGAAAGCACGATCATACAACCCTTTAAACAAGCACTACTCTCACCACTATTGGCATGAGCATAAATTACCTTCCTTTATATACTTCTGCAGAGAACCTACCACACAGGTGCTTACTGTATATTCAGAGGCTTTTATCAGTATGAGTGGCGAAACCACCACAGGTCCCAGTGACATTTTTATTAGCTATTTCATTTTTATAATTCAGACTACCTGGATAAAGCAGACCCAGAGCAGTGAAGCTTGAAATGAAATGTCCCCTCACTGTAAACATCTACCTCTAGTGGGAGCCAGACTGGTTATCAAGTATCACGCAGGTGCAAATCCCATCAGTGATTTATATCAGGACCAAAATAGTAAAAAATAAGTGATACTCTCTGTGGAATGTTGTTTTTTGTTTGTTTATTTCTTCTGTTAATTTGATGAATGGAATATTTGATGACACCATATATTTATATGTAAAATAACCCTTTGGAACCTGAAACAGACATCAGTTTTCTTGTGCTACGTTCAAAAGCATTTCACAAGCTAATTAACCCTTTAAAACCTGATTAATTAGTTTGATTTCTTTTGATAACACAGGGGGAAAAGGCAATGACCAACTTTGCTAAAAACAAGTCCCACAAATTGCTGGACATTAGTAAAATGTGACAAGAAAATCAGAAAAAAATTGTTTTGAAAAAGAGGGGAAGGATTATTAAAAGTATATAAAAAAGGGAAAATGTCCCAAAATTCATATTTATAATGATAATAATTTTAGGTCTGAACTTATGTTACAGAAGAAAAAAATGTCAAAAAAATACAGCACTTCTTATGTTGCTCTTTTTTTTCTTAACTTTTGGGCCACAAAACCAACCAATAGTTGAAGAAATTAATTATTTTAAAGCCACAGCACATATTTTCCTACAGATTTCATGTGAAGCTGATGACACAGAAATGCTACAAAGTTCAAAGGACCTTGTTTAAAACTTCTTCATGAATAAGGAAAAAAAACTTTAGTTAAAGGACGTAGCCGATGATTTAGGTTACAAAAAGAAACTCGCTTCTGACAAGTCATATTTCTTCACAATACAGGCAACCACAAGCTCTTTTGTTTTAATTCAAGGCTCTAAAACATCCCCAAAGTTAGCTCAACATTTCTTTTATCTCACTGGATTCAATTTATTGCCTATTCTCTTACCTTATCCATCTTTAAATTCAGAGCTCCGCTGTTTTGCTGTACTTCCACAAGAGTTCTCAATCTAACTGCGTCTGATAGTTTCACACCCCCTTTCTGAAGCGAGGCACGGGATCAGATTTCTTTCCCTCTGCAGTCCAGCAGCAGCAGCAGCAGCGCACAAACAGGCAGACAGGCAGGCAGGCAGGGAGGGAGGGAGCTGGTCTGTAGCTGGAGGCTGTGCTGTCTGTCATTCAGCCTCCAGCTCTGTTTCACTTTTTCAAAAATCTGCACCACCACCTCCACAAGCTTTCCACTAATTATAAAAAACGGAGACATGCCCTCGAGAAAAAGAGCTCAGGGCTTCTGTTGCGAAAGTATTGATGTTTTAGCAGTTTGCACAGAGCCTGCACTTTGTTTTGACAGTTGTGGAGAGGTGTCCAATCAATGCCAAGTATTGAGCGGCTTATCTCTGTCTAATGTCCTGTCATGGCTGGGAAGTGTCTGACTCTTGTTGCAGCCTTTGAAGTGGAAAGGGGAGACCAGAGACACTCCAGTAAATGTGTGTATGGATTAGATCGCTGAGACTCCAGAGATCCAGCTCCTGACCTCTGCTGCCCTCCATGTCTGTCTGGATATCGCCATGTAAGTGTGTTTATGGTGCACTCTCTTCCCAAGTGTCTGCCCTCTCTGAACCCTGTGGGCCCTGAGCTCCAACCTGCAAGGGCAGGATAGGAATTTCCTGTCCTCCAGCAGAGACAAAACTCAGCCCTCGGCAATGATGCAAGAGCCTCCACATCTCATTGTCCATCCCCCTTCTCTCCCTACCTCAAACTTTCCCTACCTCATCCCTGCGTGGGTGAGAGCAGACGGCAAACTGCCCCCACAGCGGGAGGATTTAAGTCAGAGGGCCAACCCTGCATTTGTGTATCAAAGGTCAGATTACCCTGTCGGATGTTATCTTTTCCGCGGGCGATGGCTGTGGGGTGAGCGGGGATGACAGCACCGGCCCCCGTGGGTGATGTGTGAAGCGGCATGGAAAGACAAGGATTAACAGGGGTCCTGGGATCTTAACCGGCTGAATGTGACTTAAACTCTCAGTGGATCCCATGGGGAGAATAAAAAGACCAAGCTCGTATTGTTACTTCTGTGTGTTACGGAAGGTCTCGGCAGAGGTGTAGTCCACTATTAACTGCACTCGTGTTGTTTTTGGTGACCTGTGTTTGAGGAAACTAATTAGCGAGGAATGAGTGATGGGAACAGTGTTAGATCTGTATCAGGGGCGGTTATCTGATGGCCATGACCTTTCTGTTATCTTTCCTTGCAGCACAATGTCTTTTTACTCTCTTTGAATGCTGCATCTGACAGACTTGTCACTGCCCAGAGGTAATTATGTTTCCAGCTGAGAATTGTTTCAGTGTTTTTCCATTTTGCCATCTCAAAACAAAATGTGTGTCTTTTTTTAAAATCTTACTTATTTCGGGAGTTGACAGCTGTGAAAAGTAAAAAGAAAGGTTTCCAAACAGCTCTTGCCACAACTTGGCCCATTATTGTCAGTGGCTGTGTTGTATATTAAGACTGCCCTTTAGCAGTGATGCATGATTGCATTTCCATTGCTGTTGGGGCAGCCTGTATTTTTACAGCATGGAAACAGATGTTTCATAGAGAGCCTCGCTGTGTCAAGTTGCACTGAGGAGGCAGGGCTGCCTGTTTTCTCTATTTGCTGTCTACTCCCCTCAGTTTAAGGTTTTCAGATATGATGATATACTGCAATTCAAGCCACACTGTAGCATTAAGGCAGCACTACAAACAAACCACCCGAAATGTATTTACAACTCAATGTTATGAAGAGTTACAATTCACTTTCTTGTTGTTGCTCGGGCTTCCCAAATAAGGGCAGCGAACGTCAGATAAACAAACACTTACTTGTTTTCCGGCTCATCTGGTCTTTGTTGAATCCTGTCGTCTCCCATGATGCATTGCACTCTGTCCCAGGGGTGTTTTGTGTTGCCTGGAGAGGTTTTCTCAATCCCCCTGGACTCCAGCTCACTCCCCTCCTGATAGACGTATGTCCCTTTTCCATCTCCATCGCTACCCGAGGTGAAATGCTTCCGCTGCAGCAGAAACAAAAGCCCTCTGCAGGGGGATATCTGAGTGTTTCGTTCCAGTCAATGCAATCGTCAGTCCAGTTGGAAGGTGAAGGTTTTAGTCCTTACTGGCAGGCGGTGAATAAGTTTAGAAGTACAAGAAAACACACAAAAATGGACGAGGGAAGGAGTTGCTCAGCTTTCCAGATTTCTGCTTCCGGTTGTGGCTCCCCTTTTAGTAGTAATACGTCCAAATGTTGTCCTGTTGTCAGCTGAAATTTGACGGAAGAAGTGCGCTTTATTTTAGTCCTCATGAAGTATTATTCTCTATCTAATAGGACCTCCCAGGAGGGTCAGCTTCGATGTGCCTTGGATGAGTTCCCATGGACAACTGCCACGAAAATTGCACAAGTTTGTTGTGCTCTGTTGAAAATCTGGCAAAGGGGGCTGAGAAACAGTCCAGTCTTCTCTATTCGCATCTCTCTAATACTCCTTTTTCTCTTTTCCCAGACATTGTTCTTCCTCCTCTGCTATTTTGGTCACCAAAACATGCTTTTCGTCTGCATCCCAATCTCCAGCCCACAGATTATTTTTCTTTTGGAGAAAAGGATCTGCCCTTTATCTTGGAGATCATAACTCTAGAGTGACGCGAAGGGGAACTGTGTATATGGCAGCTTCCTGCTGTTAGGTACAACATAACAGGAATAACATTTCACCCTGGAAAGATCTTTCCAGAGACTGCTTTATTCTGGAGTTCTGTGTTATTTCTCATACATTAAAGCCAGACACAGCCTCTGCAGAAAGGGTAATCAGTTTCAGCCTTTTGTTTATTCACAAAACCACAATTAAGAGGGAAAGTTCTTATTTCTTCTGGTTGTTATGATTAATACTGAAATGCATCAGCACACCAGAACTAAGAATTTGTCATGAATACAGTAATTCTGCGGTCAGCGGCTCCACTATTCAGAGTTTCACTGTGTTTGTTTTACTCCTTGTAGAAAAGATTTGAAAAAAAAGCTGTTTCGAGTTTGGCAGACCAAGCTTGAAGATGAAAGGATGCAAGGTTGCTGTACATTATCTAATTCCTCTCCGTGTCCATTCTGTGTCAAGAACCACCTGGAAAAAAAAGAAACATGCATGTTAAAATTCAGCTGTACAAACTTTTTTTCAGTTACACTATTGAAATGTGACATTTTGCAAAGACAAAAGCTGGATGTTGCATCTTCCCACAATTCTGGCAAACCGCAGCTTTGGCAAACAGCTGGTACAAGAATCCTACTCATTTTTCCATCATCGCCCTTTGTGTAACGGCATGAGTTTAAACCCATTGCTCCGTTCAGAAGTTAAAGTATTATCCATGATGGTTTCGCGAAAGCAGTCCAAGTGACCTGACCTTTGTGCCGACACAGAGTCTGCAGTTTTTACAAATTGCAGTGGGTGACTCCAAAAAGCAGGAAGAGTGGCTTAAAGAACATTTTAATATACTCAGTTTGGCTCATGTGATGCTTTTAATGAACACTGGTTTACTTCCAAAAAGCATTAATCTGAACCTATGTCCATTTTTTTATTATGAAAGTCCAATTCTCTGTCCTCTAAAATGAAGATCAGCATCCTCACTTTGAAATGTAGTCAGGTTTAAAGGGTGGAAAAGGAAATAAGGAGACGCTGTATAAAAGTCTGAACGTGATAAACTCAGTGTTGCCTCCAAAGACGGAAGAAGGTCACAATCCATGTAGGCGTTAAGGTCGGAAATGTGTATTGAACTTGCCAAATAATTAACTTTATCTCTGCCTCAGGGTCTGTGAAGTGATACAGAATGCTGAGAAAGTGAATGTAGATAAAAGGTTTCCAGGCAGCATGAGGTAAAGAGACAAACAAATATTTGAATTGACATCCATCGCATCCCTCCCTCTTATCTGATGAAGCATGTCATTAGAACCACAGTGTCATGTTCCCCCTTCAAAGCTAATAATACCCACTGGCAGCGTTTGTAATGATAAACCAGTGTTTGCACGTCCTTTTCCTTGATCAGACTTGCCTCTCGTTGATGCTGATCACTGGCTGGTTGCATTTGTGTTTTGCTCGTGAGTCACCGCTGTAACGCTCAGGAGTGGGAGGGCTGCGCGCAGAACTACACACATAATCATTATTTTTGAAATTCCTCAGATGCATAGCAACCACGCTCACATTCATCTTTTCTGAAGGTGTGCAAGCACCGTTAACTTGTTTGCATCCCTTGAAGATTGTGCTCGGTGGAAACGCTCTCCCTCTGACATGACAGCTGAGTCATGACAGTCTGTAGGAGGACTGCTTATTGGCCCCTGAACACAATCAGCCCAAGCAAAAAACTTCCCCAGCTCCCCGCAAGAAAGAAACAAAAATCCTTTTTCGCTTACTGGTGCGATGGTGTCAAGTGAGGAGAGATGAAGGCCGGCATTGTTTAGACTCATTGACAACAGCGCTTTGATTTCCCCAGATGTGTTTAGATCTCATGTGACATTGTCTTTTTAGATTAGCACCTCATATTGCTGCATTGTCTCTATGCACAGTTGTCTTTGTTGTTCCAAGATTTTATGTTTACTGTAATCAGTGAAAACTGAGGTGAACACATGTTGAGGCCATGTCCTAGCGCCGCTGTATCGAATTGATTGAAATATGGTTAGATTACTTGTCTTTGATCCAGTCTGCAAATATTTATTAACTGACAGACAAAGACCAGATGTAGGACACTCAAAATTGACCAGAGCAGAGACTTAGCTTGAACAAAAAACACGGACATATGGACTCTTGAAATCCTCATTGGCCACAATCTGTCAATCTTTTTTTTTCCCTTTTCATTGGTCCCAGCTTGTTAATACCAAGCTTGGGTGTTGCATTTGTTCAGGCTGCTATCATACACTGTTTGTACAAATACTTACAAAAAGTAATGTACCACAATTTGTTCATGTTCCATATATTCGTGAGACAATAATTTGTGTATAACCCCCACAACTGGGAGAGCTGTGATCAGATGACAAATGCGCTGACGGGAATTAAAGAGAAAGTAGTTCACTGAGGAATTAGGTTGGGGTTGTGGATGGGTCCAATGAACACAGGACTTTCCCCCAGGAGACTGGTGTTTGTGTCCTGAACAAAGTATACTTGGAGTTATTTTAAAGTATTATGTCACCATGTTTCTTATCCTAAACCTAACTTGTCACTTAACTCTACTTGCCTAGACATCCATACATAACATTACATTAAGAATGTAACTTGACTTGCCTAAACCAAACCTATACAACTTTAAGTTAAGTGTTAAACTTTACTTGCCTTAACCAAACCTACATAACTTAATGTTACATACATATTTACTCACCCAAACCCAACTTACTATTTAACTTCACCTGTCTAAACACCTTTATCTAACTTTATGTTAAGTATGTAACTTTACTGGCCTAAACCTAACATACTTCAATTTATGTTTGGTACTAAACTTGCTTAAACCTAACTTACATAACTTTATGTAAGCACGTAACTTTACTCACCTAAACCCTTAACTTTACTTGCCTAAACACCTATATGTAACTTAAAGTTAGGTGCATAACTTGCCTAAACCTAAACTATGTAACTTTATATGAAGTACATAATATCATTTGTGCTGCACTAATTCGTTGAACAATGATACATTGATTAGTGATATCTCATTCCAACTGATCCCATCTACTTGCCATACCTGAAATCTGATGTCATCTCCTTTGCCTCTCACCCACCAATTACCTTGAACTTCAAAAGGTATTTCAAGGTGCCCACCTGTCCCATCCTGCACAGTTTTCCTGTGCCACCCATTGACCTCCATGATTACAGCCGAGGATATCATTTACAGTCGGGCCTGTGGGCCATTTTAGTGTGTAATGACAGAGTTCCTATACACCATCAACATATGATGAATCCATACGCAGACAGCAAATTTATCCCACAGCTCTAAGCAGCATAGTGATGACGCACAAAAGAAATGGCTTTGGCAGCCATGCAAACTGTAATCATTCATTTGTCCCTCATGGCCGTTGTCTTGTACATTTATTACACATCTGCATCAATAGCCAACTTGTAGACAGCATGTCAGCCACCTAATAACTCATACACTGCATGCACTTTCACCTCCGCTATGGCATCTGCACATCATCAGTCGCTCTAGGCATACATGTGTTGAGGTATGTGAGATGTGAGGATGTCAGGTGAGTGTGCATTCCAACCTATACTGTAAAAGAGTGTATCAGTTACCGAGCTTATAATGAGGCATCTGGTCACGACACTGAGTGGCATGCCTTTATGATCAAATCCCTCAGGGGCAGAGCTGCTGTGCGTCTGTTATCTCTTTCCTTTTGCCTGGATCCTTTATAGTTTGGCAAGCAAAAATCATTCAGCCGTTAATGCTAAAGGCTTTTGCGGGGCCCTTTGCTCTCTCTCTCTCTCTCTCGCAGTCACTCAGACAAAGAACCATTCAAGGGCCCTTACAGCACTACGAAATAATTTTGGGTAGTACTCCAAAATTGGCATTCCTGGTACATAATTCCTCAGGAGGCTGTGATAGTCAACATGCCTCGGCTTGTGCTGGCTGATGACTGACATCTAACACACTGCGAGGCACAGACTCCAATAAAAGTCACAAATGTTTCCTTCTCTCTGTTTCTCTTTCCTCTTTCAGGAATCGTGCAATCATAAATCTTGCAGGGGGAAACCTTGTAATGAAGTGTCTGCTTCATGTGGAGCTCATCCTTCTCCGAGTCACAGGTGGAGAACTTCAAGAGGCAAAGATAAATATTTGAAGTAGGCGCGTGTGATCCCGTGCCAAGAGGGGGGAACCTTCGAAAACAATCATCATGATCTGAAAACTGTTAGACCTCAAAGGGAGAAAGTGCAGGCATTTTTTGAAATGTAAGAGGTGCGTAAAAAATATCAATACTGCAGGAATTACTTGTGGAGTTGTGCTAGCATTGTTACTCTCTTCACGGTAACACATTTTACAAAATGAGTTTTCCACAGTTTCAAAGCATTCCCTGTTGCAGCAAACTAAAGTGGTAACATTAGTGAATATATCTACAGTAACATATGGTTGCAGAGAACCTACAGATGCCCCCCTGTAAAGCAGTTAATGGGCCTCACCTGTTGTGTTAACAGGAAGCAATTACTTATATATGTAAGTCAATACAGCTCCAGCCAGGTCTTTTAATTGGATACACCATCTAACATTACACAGTGCAGTTCAAGTCTATAACCTGGCTACACAGCAGGCTCCACACATTTAGGACAATAGGCTCGGATATCACTTGACCACAGTGCTAATGCATCCAGCCCCTTTTCTGCAAGCCTGAAGCCAGCGCCGAGGGAAAAAACAGCGGCCACAGATGTTTGTCATCTACTCAAACAAAGACTTTCAAAGTTTCCCTCCTCTTCTGCTTCACTTCACTGAGTTCCCCACTGCACACCCTCTCGCTCCCTCTCCAAACAAAGATAGTGTCTTACCCCGTAAAGATAAATATAATGGGCTGCAGGTGACAAAGTCTGCAGCAGTTTCACAGCGTCAGATAAAATTCCACGATTGTGTACTCGTTCCTGTTTGATGTGTGTTGGTTTGCTGCTCACCTGTACTCCGGTGGGTCTGGCTGTGTGAGGCAGCGAGTGTGTGTACTGCCCCTTTTCAGTTCCTTCGACTCTGCACACACACCTCCCCCTTTTTACCTCTCCCCTCTCTCTCTCTCCCTCTCTCTCTCTCTCTGAATTGAAGCAGACGAAGGATGAGGGTGGGAGGGGGTCAGTTGGAACACAGAAGGCTCTTTGTCTGGGATCTTTTCATATGGTTTCCTTCAAGCTTGCATACTGAACACATTATGCTATAATATATTTTCATATTCAGCACAGGGATGTTGAGGGACCAGTGGGCCCCACTCTGTTCTCTCCCCCCATTCTTTTCCTTTCTTGACCCATTTTCCCGCCATGCACAGGCAGAGAAATCTAAATAAAGAGAGAAAACTATGCTAGAAAACATGAAGACGAAGTTCATGTTAAAGCCACAGAATTTGTTGATGCAGTCCCTGACTGTTCTTGAATAATACAACTCAAACATAGACATGCCGAGACCCACAGAGCTTTTACCATGTGTAGCCTACAGGTTGCTCAGGACAGAACAGTTACATTCATATTTGTTTTGCAGCACACCTCAAGTATTTACACTTAAAGGCACGGACACACCTAGCTAACATCAGACGACTAACGGCGACAAGGCCCCCTGCTGTGTAACCTCCCGTTTCCTGTGTCTCGGCTAAAAAGTTGCACATGAACACACCGCAAAGACTACAACTGACAGCGAACAAGCTCATATGTTCTGCACCTGTGTGAAAAGAAATACCCCTTCATACCAGCAGACGACGATAGTATGGATTTATATTCGAAAAGAGAATTGGACGACTGTCATAATGCTAGTTAGCAGGTTAGCACATTAACAACACAATCCAATGTTGAAGAACAAAGCATATTCACTGTGCGACAGTGAACAACAACACAAAGCATCAGGAAACTTTCTGCTAAAGGTCTCAATGCCTAATGAAAATCAATCTTACTTTGTAGTTAGTTTCAACCACATGCAATCTGGACTTAAGCCGCCCACTCTCATTTCTCTTCATGTGTGCTGAGCCGAACTCCCAGTCAGAGCAATTTCATTCACCAATGGGCTCAGGCAGGGCAGATTCAACATGCTTCAACAGGGTCAGTAGCAACAAGGGTGATGGCTGCTCACCGAGGGCCCAACATTAACCAACGGCCAATTGTCAGCTTGGTTTTTCAGGGCCTTAAGTCCCAAGTCAAGTTCCATGTTCTCAACTTTGAGTTTTGAATCCTGAACAAGTCATATTGCACTTTTCACCAAATGTAATGCCATTTTAACAGATTAATAATCTATTAAAATCGCAAGAATGGATGACTTTAAAATTTTTTATTCATTTGCTAAAACAAAAATAGTTTATTGGAAGTTGTTGTGTCTCTGTAATTTTCAACCCTAACATTTTAAGCAATGCAATTTATGTTTCTGTTGGCCATTTTATAGTATTTGTACATAAACAAAATCATCTTTGGTATAATTTTTTTCAACAGTTGCTCAATAGCATAATGTCAGTCCTTCATGGGTCTCCCCTGCAACCTGATGGGATGCTGTCACATTTGTTTCACACAAAGTGGATCAGGAGCAGTAATGTTGGTTGATTTAGGAAGTGAAGGGAAACAAATTTGTTAACGTGCGATTGGGGAAGGTAAAAACTATTTTTGCGTCAAAACAGGCATGTCCAAGTGAAGTCACAAGACAATTTGTGCAGCTTGCAAGTCTTTTTTGACTTTGTCAAGTCTTAAGTCTTCAAAGTTGTGACTCAAGCCTGACTCTAGTCCACATCATGTGACTCAAATCCACACTTCCGCAGTCAACAACTTTTGTCGTCTGCAGGGATCATGGCTAATCTCACTTCATATCTCCAAACTTTGATTTACTAAAAAGATCCCACAGGTGCCATAAAATGTCAGTAACATCTGGTTCACTGTGTAATGTCTGAGGCTTAGAAAATATTAGATCTTTAGATTTATAGCGGCAGTTGTCTGCAGAGATACATTTGGATATATTTCATTCATCTTTAAAATCTCTCATACTGAATCCTGAAGGTCCTAAATGAGACGAGGACTGGCTGTGAGCACTGCGTTGTTTGATCCACAGCAGTGACTGCATGGCTGAGTCATATAGTGGAAAAAAAAAGGAATCTTGAATGACTGCCAGGATTTAAGAGTAACATCTTAATCTCCTTTCAGACATAGCATAAGCTAACTTTACTTAATGGTGCCATTACTCTGCCTGTGGTTCACCACTTTAAAACAGCAGGTCAAACAAAGTTTACCAACCTCGACTTTCAGTTTGCATCATGAGCATTTTTCAAATCTGAAACATTTTCAGCATCTTTTGTTATTCTGAAGTTGTTGCTGGTGGTGTCATATGTTTATCTGAACTTTTCTTTTCACTACCTCTCCTCACCTGATGGATGGTCCTGCCAAACCGCTCAGACAATCCATCACCTCGAGGCTACTTTAAGTAACGTCTCAGCACTGCCTCCTCACCTCCTTCAACACCCCTTTCCCCCGCTCCTGCTCTCCCCCTCTGTTTTTCTCTATCATTTTCTTCTCTTTCCTCACACATCTGTCAGCCCAGATCGATTTTCCTTCTCCTTATCTCTGTATTTCCTTTCTTTATAGTCCCACTTTAGGCTACTTATTCCTATTTCCCCCTTCGATCTCCCTCTCTTCATCACCATTCCGGCACACTCTCTCCTTTGCCCCAGCCTCTCCTGACATGTTTATATGTGTAAGACCCCATGCAGCTGGGAGAGCAGCCATTAGCTGCTGTGTCTGTCTTTCTTTCTTTTCCCTCTCTGGCTTTTCCAGTGGCCTGCGCTCTTCTGGCGTGACTCTCTGAAGGGCAGCTGTGTGTGTGGGAGAGCAGGGAGCTGAAGGGAAATGTTAGTGCACATTCCTTTAGAAGAGGGGCTTTTGCAGAAAAGACAGCGTCCTGGAATTTTCAAAGTGATCTGGTTTGCATTCCCTCTAAAGTCAGATCCATCTAAAAAAGTTATTAGAGAGCGCTTGCTACGGCCCGGCCTGAATTGATTAGAATCATGCACAGGCCCCTCTCTGCTTTCTCACTCGCCATACCAACCCTCAGCTCATCCCTCTGGATGTAATGGGATACAGCCATGGGGCTGTTCAAAGGCACAGCTTTTGTATAAACACACACACACACACACACACACACATAGAAAGAGCGAATATTCACCATGCTTGTGGATGTTTTGATGGGTAGATGTTCCTCAATGATAATGAGGCGCAACTCAGTAGAGCTCACGTCTCATAGTGTGCGTACAAGTACAACTGCATACCGCTTGGGTTGATTACCAATCTTCTGGGATACGGTACGCATGCAGGACTAATTCGGTTAAGGCACACTCATGTTTCAGCACTGCCTCTGTTTATTTTCAGGCAAGACAGACATCTGTATTTCTCATAAACTACCTCAGAGGCTGTTGTGGTCTGAAGCAGAGATGAAGAGAGCCGGGAAGAATCAGGGTGTGTCTACTTGTGGTTTGATGATGTCGACTACTGTAGGGGCACATTACAAAGTGACTGATTAATCTAATTCCCAGTAGTAGAAAGTAACTAAGTATATTTAGTCAAGTACTTGGCTTAAATACAATTTTGAGGTACTTTACTTGAGTATTTACAGTTTTGCTATTTTATACTTTGTCTACTCCACTACATTTATTTATCTCTTTGATACCTTACAAATTCAGATAAATAAGACAAAATTTAATCAACAAATATATTACTATGTATCATTATCCGTTAAGATAAAATTTCTCAGGAGATGGATTCAAAAGCTAAAATAAGTCAAGCATTCATCAGCTTTAACATTTAAGTGACATTCATGCATCAATTATCATAATCCAACAATATTATATGAAATGGACTTTTCTGTACAGTGAGTACTTTCACTTAAACAAGCTTTATGTAACATTCAGAGCATATGATTCAATGTCTGGAGGTGGATTGTCTGCACATGGTTCTTAACATGCAACTGGCAGCTG